>NC_086322.1:187288608-187590358 GCF_036172605.1 Pelobates fuscus | reverse complement strand
ACCCCCACATTTGTGACACAATGGCTGGCAGAATGTAGAACAATATCCAATGAAGAAATACTCATATCCCTAAATGCACTCAAAGGGATAACACAATGTTACTCCCACTTTGAAGCACATAGAAAACTGGTGTACAGGTGGTACCTAACACCCCAAAGGCTTCATAAAATGTACAAAACGGTCTCCCCGCACTGCTGGAGATGCGGAATGGAAAGTGGAACGATGATACATATTTGGTGGTCATGCTCACGTATCCAACCGCTATGGCTAGCAGCGCAGGAGATACTGCAGTCCATGGGGCTTACCTCACCACCCCTAGATATCCACACAGGTATATTCCTACTATACCCCAGACCTATAATAAAGCAAGTGAAAATTGTCATGGCACTAGTGGCGCTAGCAGTGAGAAATCTCATTGCGAACTATTGGAAACTATCACAGTGCCCCTCTAAATCCCTCCTCCAAACAAAAATTCATCAATACTATACCTACGAGTGCCTGTCCGCCCAAACAGCGGCACACAAGACAAGGCTCATGTCAATCTGGGCTCCATGGGTGATGCATTGGGAAAAGCAACCTACAAACACCTAGACCCATATCCCCGAGATGATGGACGGCGATGATGCCACGCTCTCTCACCACACTCTAAACAACACTGCACTCCGATAACTCTAATATTGGAAACATGAACGACACATAAAGATGTAGTAAAACCTGGGATGGGTCTGAGGCCTCGCAAGCTGCATCACAAGCCCCTCACAATAGGTTGCGATGTGGATACACCGCACCTTAGGAATTCTACGCTCTGTATTTCGTACTCCATATATTCCCAAAATTTTGAATCATATGTTCTGTAATTTGTACTATGCTTCTGTATCAATAAGCGTTATCGCACTACGCTTTATGTCGAGCTGTATCAATGTTAATCTAACCGTAACCCTACCCCTAACCCCCTTCTTCTTTCTGTATCCCTCCCTACCCCCTTGAAAAATTTCAATAAACATTTGAATATGAAAAAATAACAGGGGACATAGGGTCTACTTGGCCCCCACCCATGAGCGGTGGATGGGGGCCCTAAAGAACAATGGGGTGGGACCTATTGTCCTCCCCCCGGCCCCCACCCATGAGCGGCGGTTGGGGGCCCTAAATGATACTGGGAGGGACCTATTGTCCTGCCCCCGGTCCCCACCCATGAGCGGCGGGTGGGGGCCCTAAATGAAAATGGGGGGGACCTGTTGTCCTCCAGCTTCCACCCATGAGCAGCGGGTGGGGGCCCTAAATTACAATAAGGGGGGCCTATTGTCACCCTCCCACCAAAATAAAATTAAATAAAGCCCTACCTACCCTCTCAACCTAAAAATAGTAAGGGGGAAGACAATAAAACGAATTACCTGTAAATAAATAAATAAAAAATACTTGGCATTTGATGTCTTCTTTTTTCAAAAACCTTCTTTTTTCAGCCACAAAAAAGACCAAATAAAAATCCATAATACCTGTCGAATTTATAAAATAAAATAAAATAAAATAAACCCCTGCGCCCAAAAAAATATGCCGTAAAAAAAATCCTGACGCTAAGAAAATCTTCACCAAGCGAGAGCACCACGCAGACTGAGCTCTGCAGGGCGGGGAAAGGCTTATAAACCAATCAGATGGCTCTGAGTCAAATTGCTGGATGTGGAGAGGCTTTATAAGTTTTTCCCCACCCTGCGGAGCTCAGTCTGTGAAGTGCCCTCACTGGGTAAAGATGGATTTTTTTTTTTTAAGCGTCTGAATTTTTTTTACGCCATGTTTTTATTTGCATTTGGATTTTTTATTTTATAAGTTTGATAGTAATATGGATTTTTATTTGAACTTTTTTTGGGGGGGGGGTCAGAGGGTAGGACATTAGGTCTCCACCCTCCATTATCATTTAGGGCCCCCACCAGCCGCTCATGGGTGGGAGCCAGGGGGAACAATAGGTCCCCCCTTATTGTAATTTAGGGCCCCCACCCGTCGCTCATGGTTCGGGGCTGGGGAACGACAATAGGTCTCCCCCCGTTGTTATTTAGGGCCCTCACCCGCCACTCATGGGTTAGGGCCGGGGGAGGGAGGACAATAGGTCTCCCCATTGTCATTTAGGGCCCCACCTACCGCTCATGGGTGGGGGCCGGGGGGGGGGGGGAGGAAAATAGGTCTCCCTTATTGTCATTTAGGGCCCTATGTCCACCGTTTAGTTGAATAGCCCCCACTCGCAGGGCACGGGTGGGGGCTTAGGGGGGGACACTATATCTCCTCCGCTAGTTAATAGATGCCCCACCAAAATACTTTTTTTTTAACAGTGAGTAGCCACAGGCTGCTCACTGTTTAGTAGACATGCCCCAATACGCTGGCATAGCGAGTAGGGGCATTCTGGAGATTTCAGTCTCCCTTATTCTGTATTGACCCCTATAGAGTAAAGGAGGACATGGGGGGAGGGGGGGCTTAGGAAGTGGCGGGGAGCACTGCTTCCTGCTGCTTCTATGTTTACAAATTACAAGGAGGGAGCTGCTTGCTACTAGCTCCCTCCTTGTAATAAACTAAACGAACAAACAAACGAACACCGATATTCTGTGTTTGTTTGTTCGTCTGACGTTTCTATTCATTCATTTGTCTTTCTGACGAATGAATAGATGAACTTCCCGTCCAAATTTCAGACAATGTTTAACTGGGCATGCCCGGTAATTTTACAGTGCTATCTAGTGTGGGCAGATGATGTGCCCACAGGGCCTTCATCTACCCACACAAAGATGGCGGCACCCAGGACCTAAGTCCGGCCACAAAATAAAGATTAAAAAAGGTTATATGCCTAAGGGCATTTGGGTGTGGGTAGGGGCGAAAATAGACGTAGTGGATTTGGGAGGGGGGGTTAAAAAAATGGATGCAGCCACGAGAGTGCTGCTTTAAACTCCGTTGTTGGACAGAAGGGGTAAAAGAACCTATTCTATCTAGCAACTTTCTGAGATATACTTTGGTTCAATTATGGATTTGGTGTTGGGAAAACAAACACTAAATATGTCCATACCATGCTTTGATTTTGTAAAAAAAAACCTTCTTAAATATCCAGCAAGTAATTATTTTCCTAGCAGAATATTTGAAGTGGAATATAGGATGTAAAATCGTATCGTTAATCTTATTTTTAACACATTTTTCCTGCATTAGATATTAGACCATTATATTATTCAGGGCTATGTTAGCTCTACATACCATAGTTTCTGTGTCCCCAATGCATTCAAATACATAATCCAAACCACCACCAGTCTGCTCTACAAGAACCTGCTGGATAGGTTTGTCATAATCTTTGGGGTTGATGCACTCAGTTGCTCCTAATTCTTTAGCCAGACCAAACTTGCCCTTATTGATATCCACTCCAATTATACGGGACGCACCAGCTGCTTTACAGCCCATGACAGTAGCAAGTCCAACACCACCCAAACCAAACACAGCACATGAGGACCCTGGATGTACCTGCACAAAATATAGAAAAGAGTGAGTTCTAGTGCAATCTCTATGCTATTCATTGTTTAGTGACATTTATTTCATGATTCTTTTGAAAGTGAAAATAAGTCTAAGTAATCCAAGGTCAAGGTAACATATATTTGATGTACATTACCTTATAACCTTACTAGAAGAAATCACTCTCAAACTACATTGAGACATTTTACTCATAAGTCTAATAAAAGAGAAACTGGAACTATGAATCATAGAATGTGATGGCAGATAAGAGCCGTTTGGCCCATCTAGTCTGCCCAATTTTCTGAATACATTCATTAGTCCCTGGCCTTATCTTAAGGCTAGCCTATCCTTATACCTATCCCTTGTATGCTTAAACCAGGTTGCTTGGGAGCGATAAATTGGGTTAATAATATGGAGGTTGTATTTGGAAGAAATAGTACATGGGGAATATGGCTTCGGACCAAGGTGGAATATGGCTGGTGTGCAAACAATGAATTGGTGATATATTGCTGGGGTCAATGAATAGAAAGAATATATTGGCTCATATTATGAATTGAGGAATTTATAATAAGATTTCTACTCTATGAACATTTAGCTATATTTTCTGGCAATTTACCCTGGCAGAAATTGTGAAATTTTGGCATTGATTTTGAAAATATGACTGATCATGCAAAAAAAATATTTTATTGGAGGATAGTGATCATATGAAGCCATTTATTGTCACATAGTTATTTGGCTCCTTTTTAAATCATAATCATAACAGAAATCATCTAAATGGCCCTGATCAAAATTTTACATATCCTTGAATGTTTGGCCTTGTTACAGACACACAAGGTGACACACACAGGTTCAAATTAAATTAGGCTTCTTTAAATTGTAATTACTGTCTGCGTATGAATAATCAATGAGTCTGTAAGTTCTCAAAAGGATGCAGTGAGCAGGCTAGATACTGAGCGATGGGGAGCAGAAAATAAATGTCAAAAGACCTGCATAACAAGGTAATGGAACTTTATAAAGATGGAAAATGATATACAGAGCCTTGGAAATGCCAATCACTACTGTTTAATCACTTATTAAGTGGAAAAGTCAGGAATCTCTTGATGCCAAATCAAGGTCAGGTAGACTGAGAAAAATTTCAGCCACAACTGCCAGCAGAATTGCTCAGGATACAAAGAAAAACCCACAGGTAACCTCAGGAAAAATACAGGCCGCTCTGGAAAAAGGTGATGTGGTTGTTTCATAAAGCACAATACGACGATACTTGAACACAAACATGGGCGTAGGAACGGGGGGGGATGGGGGGACGCATCCCCCCCAGCAAATCATGCGGGGGGAGAAAGGTAATGGGGAAATCCCCCCCTGCTCCGCCGGCCCCAATCATGCTGCAGCCACCCAAGCGCTCTGTAGAGAGCCTCAGGCGGCTGTAGCTTTGCCCGGGCTGGTGCGTCCATGAGGGCGCACCGCCCGGGCGCAGCATGAGGAGAGGGGCTGACAGGAGGGAAGCGCTCCCTCCTGTCAGTCCCTCACTGTAGCGTGGCCGAGCCCTGTATGGTCCCCGGGTACAGGGAGCATCTGTCTCCTGTACCCGGCCGGACTAACAGGAAGTGCACACTGCGGACTATACAGGGCTCGGCCACGCTACAACAGAGGTAGGGGAGGGGGGGAGGAAGAGAGTAGGGAGGGAGGGGGGGGAGAAAAAACAGAGTGACAAGGGAGGGAGGGGGGAGAAAAAAGAGAGTGACAAGGGAGGGAGGGGGTAGAAAAAAAGAGAGTGACAAGGGAGGGAGGGGGAGAAAAAAGAGAGTGACAAGGGAGGGAGGGGAGAAAAAAGAGAGTGACAAGGGATGGAGGGAGGGGGAGAAAGAGTGACAAGGGAGGGAGGGGGAGAAAGAGTGACAAGGGAGGGAGGGGGAGAAAGAGTGACAAGGGAGGGAGGGGGAGAAAGAGAGTGATAAGGGAGGGATGGAGGGAGGGGGAGAAAGAGAGTGACAAGGGAGGGGGAGAAAGAGAGTGGGGAGGGAGGGGGAGAAAGAGAGTGGGGAGGGAGGGAGAAAGAGAGTGACAAGGGAGGGAGGGGGAGAAAAAAGAGAGTGACAAGGGATGGAGGGAGGGGGAGAAAGAGTGACAAGGGAGGGAGGGGGAGAAAAAAGAGAGTGACAAGGGAGGGAGGGGGAGAAAAAAGAGAGTGACAAGGGATGGAGGGAGGGGGAGAAAGAGTGACAAGGGAGGGAGGGGGAGAATGAGTGACAAGGGAGGGAGGGAGGGGGAGAAAGAGAGTGACAAGGGAGGGAGGGAGGGAGGGAGGGGGAGAAAGAGAGTGACAAGGGAGGGGGAGAAAGAGAGGGACAAGGGAGGGAGGGAGGGGGAGAAAGAGAGTGGGGAGGGAGGGAGGGGGAGAAAGAGAGTGGGTAGGGAGGGAGAAAGAGAGTGACAAGGGAGGGAGGGGGAGAAAAAAAGAGAGTGACAAGGGATGGAGGGAGGGGGAGAAAGAGTGACAAGGGAGGGAGGGGGAGAAAGAGAGTGACAAGGGGGGGCAGAGGGGGAGAAAGAGAGTGACAAGGGAGGGAGGGGAGAAGGAAAGTGACAAGGGAGGGAGGGGGAGAAAGAGTGACAAGGGAGGGAGGGGGAGAAAGAGTGACAAGGGAGGGGAGAAAGAGTGACAAGGGAGGGGGAGAAAGAGTGACAAGGGAGGGGGAGAAAGAGTGACAAGGGAGGGGGAGAAAGAGTGACAAGGGAGGGGGAGAAAGAGTGACAAGGGAGGGAGGGAGGGGGAGAAAGAGAGTGACAAGGGAGGGAGGGAGGGGGAGAAAGAGAGTGACAAGGGAGGGAGGGAGGGGGAGAAAGAGTGACAAGGGAGGGAGGGAGGGGGAGAAAGAGTGACAAGGGAGGGAGGGAGGGGGAGAAAGAGAGTGACAAGGGAGGGAGGGGGAGAAAGAGAGTGACAAGGGAGGGAGAGAGATTGACATCCATCACACACACACACACACACACAATCACACAATCATGCAACCCTTACACACACAGAAACACACAATGCATTCCTTACACACACTCAATGCACCCCGTGCACACACACACACACACACACACACACACACACAATCACACAATCACACAATCAGGCAACCCTTACACACACAGAAACACACAATGCATTCCTTACACACACTCAATGCACCCTGTACACACACTCAATGCACCCCTTACAGACGCACACACTGCATCCTGTACATACACAGAAACACACCTTGCAGCCCTTACACATCCAAACACAGATTCACACAATGCATTCCTTACACACATATCAGGACATCCCCAACACACTCCACCCCCTGTGAACAAACTCATTGGTGGAACATGAAGGTGGACCCTGGGACCCAGACCTTGAGCTGTGTAAAGGGCCCCCCAAAAATGGAGCTGCTTCCCGTTCTCCCAGAACATTGATTTTTGTGACCACAGTTACAAACAGCCTCCAGAGAGCCTGTTCTACACCAGACCAGTGGAGCCAGACTGCAGCTAGAGCCCATTATCATCCTCATCTGGTTGTAAGTAGGCAATCTAGCATATTATTCGTGGCACTAATCTCTAATTTACCTCACATTAAAGAAACACTATAGTCCCCAGAACCACTGCAGCTTAATGTAGTGGTTCTGGTGTCTAAAGCCTGTCCCTGCAGGCCTTTTAATGTAAACACGGCGGCACTCCAGCACTGGCGTTAGTTAACATGGCAGAAAAATCCTAATAAGGAAAGGGGGATAGGGGTAGGTAGAAAAATAATTGGAAGGGTTTAGGGGGGCTACTAATATGGATGGGAGGAGGGGGAGGTAGAAAAATTATTGGAAGGGGTTAGGGGAGTACTAATATGAATGGAAGGGGTAGGGTGGGTACTAATATGCATGGAAGGGGTTGGGGGTACTAATATGCATGGAAGGGGTTGGGGGTACTAATATGCATGGAATGGGTAGGGGGTTAGTATGCGTGGAAGGGGTAGGTGGGATTCTTTTGTGCATGGAAGGGGTAGGGGTGGTTCTAATATTCATGGGAAGGGTAGGGGTGGTTCTAATCAGGAGGATCCCGGCGCTGTATCCGGGTAAGTAAAACCCCTTCCCTGTAGTGACCCTTTAATGTTATTATTTAATCATTTATATAGCGACTGCAAATTCCGTAGCGCTGTACAATGGGATAAACAACTCCTAGTTTACGGAATAAGAATATACCTGGGGAGTAAAAATGCTATCCCCCATCAGATTTTTGGGGGTTCCTACGCCCATGAACACAAATGAGCTGCTTGGTGAAGTTCCCATAAAGAAGCCTTTACTGTGCCAATGTCACAAAATATCCTTGTTACAATATACATGACAACACCTTCACATGCCTCACAGCTTCTGGCACACTGTAATTTGGAGTGACAAGACCAACATAGAGCTTTATGGTCACAACCATAAGCTCTATATTTGGAGAGGGGTCAACAAGACCTACAGTGAAAATAATACATCCTCACTGTGAAACATGGTGGTGGCTCACTGGTGTTTTGGAGGTCTGTGAACATAGTCTTAAATTAGATGGGCAAAGGTTTAAAAATAATATCAGGAAGTATTACTTTACTGAGAGGGTAGTGGATGCATGGAATAGCCTTCCAGCTGAAGTGGTAGAGGTTAACACAGTAAAGGAGTTTAAGAATGCGTGGGATAGGCATAAGGCTATCCTAACTATAAGATAATGCCAGGGACTAATGAAAGTAATTAGAAAATTGGGCAGACTAGATGGGCCGAAGGGTTCTTATCTGCCATCACATTCTATGTTTCTATGTTTCTAAAGGCATTGAGAATCTTGTAAAAATTAATGGCAAGAGGAATGCAGCATGTTATCAGAAAATACTGACAGACAAATTGCATTCCTATGCATGAAGGCTGCACATGGGTTGCTCTTGGACTTTCCAGCATGATAGTGACACTAAGCACAAGGCCAAATTGACCCTCCAGTGATTACAGCAGAAAAAGATAAAGGTTCTGGAGTCACAGTTTCCTAAACTTAATATCATCGAGCCACTCTGGGAAGATCTCAAACGTGTGGTTCATGCAAAATGACCAAAGACTATTCCACTTGCAAGAATTAGGGGCCTCATAGACAACTATTACAAAAGACTGCATGCTGCAATTGACGCTAAAGGGGGCAATACACAGTATAACAAGAATTAAGAGTATGCAGACTTTTGAAAAGGGGTCATTTCAATGTTTTAAATGTGTTGCCATGTTTGTTTTATGATTGTGCCATTCCTACAGTTGAATATGAATCCCAAAAGAAAAAGAAAAAATGTGTTTTGCCTGCTCACTAATGTTTTCTTTAAAAGGGTTACCTATGGTACCAATTCTCCAAGCGTATGCAAACTTTTGAGCACAACTGTATACAATCTACATCATCTGTTGCTGCACTACTGCAAACAAGCAAGCAGACATACCTTGGCTGCATTCAAAGCAGAACCATAACCAGTAGAAAAACCACATCCAATAAGAGAGATATTATCCAATGCTGTGTTTTCGTCAATTTTAACAGCTGCAATTTCATCAATGACAGTATATTCAGTAAATGTGCTGGTGTTTAGGAAATGATATATTTTTTTCCCCTTGCAGGTAAATCTGCTGGTGCCATCAGCCATCAATCCTTTGGGTCGTTCCATACTGGTATTAGGTGTGAGAAACAGAGGCACTATGTAAAATTATATATATATTGTTTTTTTCTTCAACTAAAAGCATTTTGACTGTTTTCATCTAACCATTTCATCACCAACTGCTGGTAATATTTATTTTTTGTGCTTTTCACACATGTGTTTAAATGTTATGGTTAATTTCACAGATAATATGTGTCCCACTACAGTAAAGTCCACATATTTGTACCACCCATATAGTAATCGCGATTTTAGATTTCAAATTCAAAATTTTCACTGGATGATTTACTGGGTAATTTTTTATTGTTATCCAAATGAAGTAGTCGTCCATGGTTTGTACAGGAAAAGCGTGTATACATTTCTAACATAGTTCTATTTCCAATAGCTATAAATCCAACAATGTAGACTGCCAAAAAAAAAAAAAATATTAGGTACATGCTGAAAAGTACACAAAAATTAAAAAATGAAAAGACTATTTATATCTCCTCTCGGGCCATATACTGATAGTTCTTTATGAAATGAAATAATCCTATGCAGATAAATCAATAATGCAGCTGTAGCCTATAAATGGTATATATAAGAATCCTTGATTCAATCTATTTGGATATAATTTTTTTAATAGAATTGCGTAGCATTACATACCTTAAGCGGCCCTCCAGCTAAATATAAACTTACTCACCCTGTGGTGCCGGCGAATAGCTCAGCCTCAGTGAGACCTTCCAAAGCTGCCCACTTTGAGGGCGCCTCCTTAAATAGATTATAGGCGTGGTGTCACACCCGCCCTTAAACCATGTCATAATTTCGACCCTAATCTGTTTTGAGTCGCAATGATGACGTGGACCAATCATAAAACAGGTAAGCCTATTTAGGGCTTGCTTTGACCCTTATTCTTTGCCCTATTGTGGTTTCTGTTTAGATCCTCGTTTTGAGCTCCTAGTGATTCCATTGTGATTTTCTGTGCTTGACCTCGGCTTCATATTTGACTTTTGGTTTCTGGTATCCTGACTCAGCTTTGTCTTGATTTATCTTGATCTTGTTTCTTGCTGTATTAATGTGTTCAAAATCTCTGCCTGGAAATAATAGGCCTGTAAGCTTAATTTCTGTGGCTGGGAAAGTATCTGAAGGGTTATTAAGAGATAGTACTTACCGAGCTGTAGTGCAGATATTGGTCCTTGGATCTTTGCAGCATCGGCACTGTCCACATTGAGGTGCAAAAAGTGGAATGACCTTGTCACCTAAAGATAGAAAAAAATTATTGGATCATGAACCAATCTACCACAATTCATGAAAAGATTTTCTGAGACACTAACTCTAGTTATGGAATGTAGATTGCATGTCATGTAATTAAAAGAGATGTTGTCACGGCACACCAGACGCCACGTGTTTCTTGGCGTCCTAGGAGTGAGGAATGCTCTTCACCTACCATTTGGTGGCTGGCTGTCTTCTCAACTCCATTGGCACAAGGCGCTGCTGCCTCTGCAGTCTCCCTGGGCCCCGCAGACGCACCACGTGGGTTGCTGCATTAAGGGGAAGGGACACAAACTCTGTCCATCTGCCAGCGTACTTCCCCTCTGGCGGATAGACTAGCTGGCATGTATGCCATGTACTCCACACCCTGCCCCAGGATCCCCACAGACTATCAGAACCCTGGGGAACCCAAATAGGTTTTCCTGGAAGTGGTGTGGGGAACAGTGGCTTTCAGTTAACAAACGGATATAGTGTCCTACCCACATAGAGAGGTGTGGACACCTAATTACCCAGAGGAGCCTTCTATAGCTGAGCCCTAGTTCTGATTGGGATTTTCCTCAATAATTTAACTCAAGAACAAGAAACTTGCCAAGTGAATAGCCCACCTCCTCCACAGTAAATGGACTACACACAGTTCTGGGAGTACGACTGAACTTTATTCTGCCACACATGGCTTTTATGCAGTGGCCCCTAGCATGGGGTATACTAATCTAGAATACAAGGGTTTCTTCCCAGGAGCCTTTGTGTTTGTGAGATAATTGAGCTCAAATTAGGATAACTCAATTATCTCTCAAATACAGAAATTTATGCAATATTTTTCCAATACCCCAATAATAAATGAAAACAGTACAGGATCCCCACAGAAATCATATCCCTGAATAACTCTGATCTGAGCACCCAACAAATCCAAAAAACACTCAGATCGGTTTGGTAGAACAAAATTGCTATTCGTGTAAATTTCTGACTGCCTGGCCATGAGGTGATAGCCCAAAACAGTTCCAGAAAATTGGTCAGGATGGCCGGTCGGCTTTCGGGGGTTCCTGTGCGAACACCGACGAATGCTTTTAGGGAGCGAATGCTCCCCCCAGTCGGTAGATCATATCTCCCGAACATCATTCGTCTAGGTGGTCGGGAAGTTTAACAGTGGCAAGAACTCCACCAAGTTCGCGGACTCACATGGCCGAAAATGGTTCCTGCCTGTGTTCAGAAGACAAAATGGCCTCCACCCAGGGACCACGTGTGTTCAGTTATACAAATGGCGACCACCCAGGGAAAGCACTCGAGCTAATGTGTAAAAGTTTGTGGTTAAGAGCCAGTAGAGGTTGGTGTTCGATGAAGTATAAAAAGAGGAACCATACACCAGTCATTCGGGAGACGAACAAGGGGGTATGGACAACTTATCACAAGGGAATGAAGTATGCTACACCTTCCACTTATATAAGACCTTAGACCCCTCCTCATGGGAGGACCCCCATTCCCTTTTCCCTATTAAAGCACAGACCACCCTAGGGTCCATGCTGAGTTGTTTTGTGATTCCCTTGGAGGCCAGAGCCAGAGCCAGAGCGAAGTGAGTTGATTACCCTCACCTGCGGATTTCCTGAATCAACTCTTGTCTGCCTAAATTCTGCCTTGGTTAACCCCCTGCAACCCTGCTCCAGCCTTGAATAACCCCTACAGCGCTGTTTAAACCTTGGTTAACCCCTGCAACACTGTTTCAACTTTGGTTAACCCTTGCAATGCTGTTTCAACCTTGGTTAACCCCTGCAACGCTGTCCCAGCTTTGGTTTACACCTGTAACGCTGTCCCAGCTTTGATTTATCTCCTGCAATTCTATTACAACTTCAATCAAGCCTTACATCATTTGCCAAATGCTAAAACTCTGGTTAAAGACTTAATTTTTTCTTAAAGACTTTTATTTCTTATGAAGGAATTGCTTTATTTACTGTTTATACTTGCATTGGATCTTTTGCATTATTTGTATTTGTTTTCAAAATAAAACCTTTAATTCAGTGACTGTGTCCATATAAAATCTTTGCATATCAAGCCCATTCACCTCAAACCCGTGACAGATGTTTACCTGAGGGACATTAATTATACAGATCTTTAACCCCTTAAGGACCAAACTTCTGAAATAAAAGGGAATCATGACATGTCACACATGTCATGTGTCCTTAAGGGGATAAACAGAGCATGATTAGTTGATTTGCCACCGTAGCTTGTCGTTTATGTGCAGGCCTAAGGCAATATCCTCTCTCCCTTTCAACCATCCCCTATAACTTTGGCGGGAGGGGGGAGATTTATAGTTATATATAAGGAGGTTATCAGACCAATCCCAAATCTGATTCCAACAGGGCAAGTGGATGCCCAATGTACTACTATCAGCTTTCTCATCCTAACATATTCAAGTGGTAGGAAAGTTCCCAAGTTTCCTAGCAGTAATTGTCTCTAAGTCTAGACATGTCAAAGGGGATGCGCCAGAGCCTCCAGATAGATATACAAGCCCAACATCATAATAATTCTCGTAAAGCCATCATGTTTATTTTAATCATATTAAAAGAGATGTGCATACAGCCAAAAAACACAATGAAAAATAAAGAAAACAACTGTATAAATAGTATGGGCACTGACAGCCTAACAAGTTTTGTGCATTCTCACACTTTATAAAAGGCTGAATGCAATGTAGCACAGTGTCCATTTAACCCCTTAAGGACCAAACTTCTGGAATAAAAGGGAATTGTGACATGTCACACATGTCATGTGTCCTGAAGGGGTTAAACACATAACAATTAACTAATGACAGCAGAAAAAAACCCAACTAAAGTTGCACTGCAAACAAGGAAAGATAATCATCCATTTGGGAGCTCAGCTGTATATATGTAAAATAAAAAAGCTGAAACATCTGCTAAATGGCATTAAAGACAGATGATGTTTCCTTGCAATAAATAATGAAAAACCTTTCTTTCTTAAAAGAGTACATAATAGAAAAATAAGAAACAATCCCCCCCCCAATACAAAGTGTGCAAATGTATAATTTCATATATCATATAACTGTTACTCAAGCTATAGATGCTCCTCTCCACCACCATACAGCATCCAACGGAAGGGTGGACCAATGATACAGAAAATTAGGCAGCCAAAATATTCCAATCTTCAAAAAAATCTTTATTTCCACATAGATACAATAAATATAAAAGAAAAAATTGCTAGATTAAAAATCCCCCCAAAATTTCAGTAGCGGTATGTGTCTCAGCCTGATAGCCAGCTTTAGCAGTGCAATATTGCACTGAAACATTTTACAGAATGCCATAATATGGATCCCAGAGGTTTAACCTTACTTGGGATAGAAGTGCTTAAATCACCCTATCGAGGAGGGAATTATATTATGCAAATTGAAAAGGAAGAAATTAAATTGGTCCACCCCCTTTCAGAAAAAGTGTAATTTATTCTGACTTTCCTTCCCTTAAACACAAATCCTTGAGCCCTTGCCTTATTTTCCTACTTTTCCCAGTTGTACCTAAATCATAATGTAGATACATTTTATTTTAGTGAATAATTGTAAAATGTCCTGATGTTCCATTTGATGGGGTAATGGTACATGTATTTGGGTGGGTAGGTAGTTTGTTATTAATTTATGTAGTTTATTTGGCTAGCCCAATAAGAAGTAATAAAAAGAATCACGCCCCAAAATGCTAATGGTTCGGAATCTTTAATTTTATAATCTGGCAGACATCTAAATGTTTGATTTTCAATCTGTACAAAATGCATTGATACAGGTTTGATAGTTGTAAAAGGGCCATCTTACCTGGTTTAAATCCTTTTACTCCACCACCAATGCTCTCTACAATACCAACTCCTTCATGACCAAGAATGATTGGAAACTGCATGTCTTTAAATGTTCCATAAACTGCATTATCATCAGAGCCACATATTCCTGTATATACCATCTAAATGAAGGAATATATAGAATATTATTTTTTAGATTGGTTTCACCACTTTTTGCATCCCGAAGGGCCTTGCATACTAACTGCAGGTAATCCAATACATTCAAAGATGTTTGTTTTGGGAATATTAATTAACACCACTTTCTATACTTAGATATGAAAAAAAGCAGTTTTTTAAAGCTACATTGCCATTGTGCAGATTAGATATACTTTATTTAAATCCAACCCTCTCCTCAAATAGATATTGCAAAGGAGAAGCTGAAGTAAAAGAAAATGTATGACTACTTGCAAATATCAGTTAAGGGCTTTATTCAGTCTCATTTTATTATGTCACCGCCCCTCTCACAGTTATGCACTAAAGTGTGAATTACCAGTATTTTTTGTTTCCCAACAATGACATGGATAGTGCTCTATTCATGAAGTAGCCCAGCTGCCTGTAATAGTTTATTTCAGAATTTAAGGCCAAAATAGCGTTAAAGCATAGTGGCCTTGAAATTTCTTTCCAGATCAGCTATTTTGGCCTTAAATTTGGAATTTCAAAATAAATGTATAATTTAAGACCGAAATAGCAGCACTGAAAAAAAGTCAGCTATGATTCCAGTGCAAATTTTTTGGCCTTAAATTTGGTAGTTACTTAGAATTCCTGACAGTTCTCACTTAAGTGAATAACCCTGTTTGATTTTTTTTTTCATGCAGTCAGATCGTGTATAGTGACTCACTCACCAAAACCTAGTAAAAGGGCCTGAAATTAAGACTATCAACTAAAATCCAAGGTAAGTATGTAAATTTTGCACTTAAAAATCTAAGAAATCATTTTGAACTAAATTTCAACTAAAGAGAATATAATACAGGGACACCATTCCAATGACATATAAAAAAGTAAAAAAAAAAAAAAGGGGAGCATTCATGTTTCGTCAGGCATTGAAATTTCATTCGGGCTACCGTATAACCAATATTTTGGCCACTTGAAAACAATTGTATTAAGATTAGTCTCTAGAAGTGCACCTTCTATGTACATGTGTAGATATGTAGTTTAGGTAGACCAGATTGTTTATTTTTAAATTTAATAAAGATCTTATTTGTTTACCTTAATTCGCATTTCATGGGCTTTCGGGGGTGCCACTTCCACCACCTCAATTGAGAATGGTTCATTAACACGCCAGGTAACAGCTGCCCTGCATTTGATGACCTTTAAATAAATCATAAGAAATCTTGATGTAAATATTCATTATGCAACAGAAATGTGTTATACAGTATTAAGATTCTCCCACATGCATAAGTCTCCCACATAGCTGCAAAGTAAGATTGCAGTGTTTATTTTTGCAAAAACAGAATATTCAAGGATCTTATATATGATATACGATATATGATATTGTGTATCACAGTTTGTTGATCCAAGGAGAATGTGATTGATATTTTGGAATCCAGACGATAAAATACCATGCTATTCGGTTGGAGTTGGCCAATATTCAGATAAGCCAAAATGCAGCATCGCTACAATTCGATTAAATAATAATAAAAAAATGTAAAAAAAATTCACCCGAATTTGTCAGAGAGAACCGGGTTTTATCCCCGTGAGCAAGCCTAGTAAGGAGGTTTTCATGATCTGAGGTAATAATTGTAGTTATGAATGACTATCTTTAACACTTTCTGATATCTCACGTTCCTCAAATTTGTTTAACAAGAAGTTAGATCATAAACTAGCCAATGCTTATTGCCTCTGTTGGACTTAGCACAATTAGCTCACACAATCGCAACAATACCCATTAATGCTTACTTTTGCATTTTGAAGAACAGCTCAGAAAGTTTAGTCATTTACTTCAACACATTCACGCTCTTCAAAAAGTATCCAAACAAATCACTAATCTTTCTCTGTTTACTGTTTCTCTTTTTTTTTACGTTCAAGTAATTCCATCTCTACATCTTCCTAACATACATTTATACAGAACTTTTAAAAAAAACGTTTAAAAAAAATAATATTTATCATATAAAGTCAATAAAAACAAAAAGTGTCAAATGCTTTTTTTTCTGCTGGCAACATTAGCAACCAGTAGGCATATAATTTTAAAAAGCCTGTGGCGTCAATATGACCCCCACTATGGGTAAAGCAGGTATAAGGCGTCCTATCAATAAACAGTGCATAGCCAGTGTTGGCTTCATGTAATAAAATATCTTTGACTGGACAGCTATTGGTGATTTGGCACAGGTTCTTCTGTGTCCTCATTGGGTTAGGTCTACAAAATGAAGAATAGGGATAGAAAGGTCACTGTCCACCCCCTATGCCCCCTCTCATTGCCAGTGGGTGGGGACTATTGTGACGGACCACATGGCACCCCGCCTGGCACTCGCTGCTTCCTAGTAATTCGTGAGTACCATAAGCACTGCACCGGACACCATAACCATCATAAACGCCACAAACCGCCGCAGCTTGGTTGGGGTCTCACTGTCCTCCACCAACACCGGACCCAAGACCAGGATTCAGCTTCCAGTGGGTAGACCTCTCCTAGTCCAGAGAGCGAAGCAGGCTGCTCTTACAAGAGCAATCGTTTTGATCCAAGTGAGTATAGTGATTATAGCAATCCCCAGAGTAAATATAGCTCTCCAATCCCCTAAGCATAAGCCTAGACCTCATGAAGGGTAAAACAAATCTCCCTTTAATGGTATCCACAAATGGCCTTTTATGACAGTCCCCATGCAAGGGGCACTCCCTTTATATATATAAATATATACACACACTGACACGCATACTCAAACACACACACATACACTCACAGACACACACACTCATACATTCATAGACACACACATTCACAGACACACATATTCACATACACTGACACACATTCACAGACACACATTCACAGACACACATTCACAGATACACATACACACACATTCACAGACACACACATATTCACATACACACACACATTCACACACACACACACACACACACACATTCACATACACACACAGACACACACAAACAGACACACACACCCACACACAAACAGACACACACACAAACACAGTCACAGACACACACACACAGTCACAGACACACACACACAGTCACAGACACACACACACATTCACACACACACAAATTATTATTTTTTTAATTAAAAAAATGTCCACCCAGCCTCCCTACCTGGAGTGCTGGCGTGGACTTGTCCCTGGGGTCCAGTGGGTCGGGCGGCTCTCTCAATATCAGCCGCGGCGAGGGAGCTGTGAGCTCTCTGCTCCCTCTCGCCGCGCGGGCTGTCTGCGGTAGCTGGGAGCCGGAATATGACGTCATATTCCGGCTCCCAGCATCAGCAAGCAGCGCGCGGCGAGAGGGAGCAGAAAGCTCACAGCTCCCTCGCCGCGGCTGATATTGAGAGAGCCGACCGGGGGGGGGTCCATAACCTCTTGCCCCCCCCTCCCATCCATGACAGGGGGGACATGGGGGGAGGAAGGGGGCGCTGAGTGCCTGCAGGAACAGCGTTCCTGCACAAAAAAAGTGCAGGAACTCCGTTCCTGCAGGACTCAATCCATAGGCGTGCCGCGGGGATTAGGGTGTGCCCAGGCACACCCGGCACACCCCGTGCGCACGCCTATGGGTATAGCCCAAATGGGGTGACGAATGCCGACTTGGGAATGGCCGCAGGCTCCAAGGGGATCTGCCAATAACCTTTGCACAGGTCCAGGGTAGTCAAGTAGTTCCCCCCCCGCCATACGGTCTAAGAGCTCGTCTATTCTGGGCATGGGGTAGGCGTCTGTTATAGTACGATCATTAAGCCTCCGATAGTCTACACAGAAGCGCGTGGTGCCGTCGCGCTTCGGTACTAGTACTAACGGGGAGGCCCAAGGACTTTGGGAGGGTTCTATAACCCCTAGCTGTAACATATCCCTTAACTCGGTGAGCATACTCTCACGCACTGCCTCAGGGATCCGATATGGTTGTTGCCGTAACGGCGTCTCTCCCTGGGTTTCCACGCGGTGTACCGCAGCGGAGGTATAGCCTGGAGTGGCTGAAAACATCTCTCGGTATCCCTGCAGCAGTTGAGTGGCCTCACCCTTCTCTATGGGGTTTAGATCCAGTGGGCCGCGAACTTTTCTCCCGAACAGGAGTTCGACGGGGGAAAACCCAGTGGATGCCTGGGGCACCTCACGGTAGGCAAACAGAAGGTGGGGGAGGAATTTTTCCCAATTCTTGTGGGACTCTGCAAAGGTTTTTAGCATCTGTTTTAGAGTGCCATTGAAACGTTCACAGAGCCCGTTAGTCTGGGGATGATATGGGGCACTGAACAGGGTTTTCACTCCACAGCTCTGCCACAATTGTTGTGTCAGGGTTGCCATGAACTGAGTTCCCCGATCGGATAGGATCTCCTGTGGGAAACCTACCCGGGTGAATATCTTAATGAGGGCCTCTGCCACGGTCTCGGCCTCTATGTTGGTGAGGGCGACTGCCTCTGGGTATCTAGTGGCGTAGTCTACTACCGTTAGTATGAACTTTTTGCCCAACTGGCTGGGTCGGCTGAGGGGTCCTATTAAGTCCACCGCTACTCGGTGAAAAGGTTGTTCTATAATGGGCAATGGGTGGAGTTTGGCCTTCTGAAGGTCCCCTCTTTTCCCTACCCTTTGACATACGTCGCACGTCCTGCAATAATACTTGAGGTCCTGTGTGACCCTAGGCCAGAAGAACGTTTGGGTTAACCTGTCCCTTGTCTTTTTGACCCCTAGATGTCCTGCTAGGGGAATGACATGACTGAGTTTTAATAACTCAGCCCGGAATTTACGGGGTACAATTAACTGTCTTTTGATGACCTGGGTGGCCCCCTGTCCCACCCCCCGGTCATTCTATACAGCAATCCCTTATACCATTCAAACTTTTCGTGCGGGTTGTTCCCTGGGGTAACGGCCACTGCCTTCCTATATCCCTCTAATGTGGGGTCGGTA
The DNA here is from genome assembly GCF_036172605.1 of Pelobates fuscus. Lineage (NCBI taxonomy): Eukaryota > Metazoa > Chordata > Amphibia > Anura > Pelobatidae > Pelobates > Pelobates fuscus. The sequence goes on along the minus strand of NC_086322.1, from coordinate 187,571,092 downwards.
CGCTGCTCTTGTTCAAACCCCTGGGGTGTATCCCAAAAAGGGGAAGGGGATCAGGTAAGGGGGGTATTTCGACTTCTACCTGGTTTTCCTCAGAGTGCAGCGTGCTTCCAGTCGGGCTTGAGCTCGGGTAGTAACCGGGTATGCCTCTGCAGGGGTGTCTCGGGCTAGTTGAGAGGTTATGCATCCCACATCATTTCCCAACAAAACCTCAGCTGGTAGTTCTTGCATAATCCCAACCTCCAGCTGTTTGGACCCGGAACCCCAATGGACAAGGATATTGGCGGTGGGTAGTTTGTGGATAACGCCCCCAGCCACCCTCACAGCGACTGTGCGTCCGGTGCGGGCTTGCGCCCTGATCGTGTGAGGTTGCACCACAGTCAAAGTAGCCCCAGAGTCTCTCAGCGCCCGGGCCCCCACGCCATCTACGGTAATCCATTGGCGGTGGTGGTCCCGGTTGTCACCCCCAGCTTGCACTGGGTTGACCTTGTGTAATACACTCCACTGTTCTTCTTGGTTAGGGGCATAGGTTGTGCTTTCTTGTTGCACACAATGAGCGGCTGCCCTGGGTTGTTGTGGGGGTTGCCTTTCCCAGCTTCCCCGGTTCAAGCGAGGGCACTGATTCTTATAATGTCCCGGTTGCTTGCAATAACGGCACACTGAAGGGGGTCGAGATGTGCTTGCTGGGTTTGGTGAGGGGTTACTCATGGAGGGTCTAGGAGGGGTAGGGGTTGTTGGAGCCATGTAGTTAGGCTTAGAAGGTGGTCTGCTCGCCCCTTGTTCCTTCCTCCTGTTATCCTGATACTCGTCCGCTAGCCTGGCGGCTTCCTCCACAGTTTTAGGTTTTCTATCTTTAACCCAGTCTTTTATGTCCTCTGCAGTGTGATTAAAAAAATTGCTCCAATAACATTAGTTGCAAAGCATCCTCCAGGGTGGTTGCTTGGCAGCCCTTCATCCAATTACGGGCCGCCCTGTGTAGCCGAAAAGCCCATTCCGTATGGGAATCTCTCCCCGTCTTCCTCAGATCTCTAAACTTTTTCCGGTATGCCTCCGGGGTTACAGCATATCTGGCCAACAAAATGTCTTTTATCTTTTCATAATTATGTATGTCCCCCTCAGGTACTGCTAGCAGCGCCTCAGCTGCTCTACCTGATAATTTACTGCTAATTACTGCAGCCCATTTTGTGGAGTCTAATCCCTCCAGTGCACATTGACGTTCAAAGTCTTGTAAGTAACTGTCGATTTCCATCTCATTGTCATTAAAAGATTTAAATGCTGCATAATTTACCTTCTTTGGTAGTTCCCCAGTACTTCCCGGGGAGTGTAGTAAATCTCCCTGTTGCGGTCTGTCCCGGTCCTCTCGCTCTTTTTGCGATTGTCTGGCTTGTGCCATGACCTGCAGAACCGCCTCTGTAGTTGGGTTGGGTCCCAATAGACTGATCATCCATCGGATGTCCTTTTGCATCACGGTTTCTTCCTCTTGATCCATCTCTGTATTACTGGTATTATCGCTCTGTATTAATTCTGCAATTAACGTGGCTTTTGTCTTGTTACTTGCCACTCTGCCTCGAGCTTCCAGTAAATCCTTTAGTGTGGTTCTTTTAAGTAGCTGGTACTGCTGAGCCATTCATTCCCTTGCTTGGTTTGAAATGTCCATTCGGGATTCGAATCCCTCCGCTTGCCACCAGTTGTAAAGAAACCAAGTCTAGCCAAACCTCTTTCGGTAGTTTCCTCCCGAAGCGCCCAAGTCTAATGTAGATAGACCTCTGTTCTGTAGTTACAAGGAATGAAATCCATACGAAATACAAATAGCTTCACAAGATAATTCCCTTAGTAAAGCATACAAATTCCAAATAACAGTCAGAGTCCAGGATTAGGATACGAGTAGAACTAAGCTTTATTCACACACACAGCCTTTTATGCAGGTCCCCATGCAAGGGGACATCCCACAGGGAGGAGTAACATTTATCCAATCGTGTACAGTAAAAATATAAAACACACCCAACACAAACATGTAAGTCCCTCCCCTAGCCCTGGAGATAATCAGGTCTGATACAGTGGCAACCTAATTATCTCCAGGCAGAAAAATCATTAGTTTCCCCAATTTCTGGAACACCCCTTTATACATGGGGTATCCCCACAAATCCCCTGATAGCCCTGATCTGGGTGGCCAATATATTCAAATTTCACCCAGATCAGTTCAGGGGTTCTCAAAATCTCTGGAAGTCCTTTGTGACCGGGTCACCGTGGGTAATAGTTCCACAAGCTTGAGTGGTATTGCCGGTCACTTTAGAAAAAGGGGAAAAACTAATAAAAGTACCGAATGGATTCCCCTGGCTCCTAGCAGCGATCGTTCCCCTCATTCGTATGCACAATTGTACTGAATAGCGCTCTTCTAGCTAATCGGTATCTATAGTTCCAGCGTTCGTATGATTGAGACCGGTGTTCGGGAAGTCGAGTGTCCGATTTTAGTTCCAGACACTCGACGACCAAGTCCCGCTGCCTTTGTTTGACGAAAAAAAGATGGCCGCGGTTTTCTCTGCCACGTGGCGTTCGGCAGTACGAACGCTGGCCGCACACGGAGAGGGTGAAAGTGATGCCGGCTTTGAAGTTAAGTGAGCCAGGGGTGGTCTTTGTTCGGCAGTTCCATCTGCCGATTGAAAATATACAGAAAAAGCAAGAAACATGCAGAAATACCGGATAACAGAGCCATTTCTTCACAAGGTTTATACTATGAAATAAAAAAAATAAAAATAAAAATAAATTAGACTTCCACAGCATGATTGGTTACACTTGAAAAGCCCTATTTCAAGGGGGAACACTTGTCATGGGGACATCAGCATCTGGCAGCCTCAGGAGATAAGTCCATTATATACCAAGTTGGAGGTCTGCACCTGATGCTTTGCAGCAGGCAGTTTGCCTTATATATTCACTGTGTATTTGTATAATTTGATGTAAATCCTTCCCCTTTTTATAAAATTGTAAAGCATTGCAGAATTAGTTGGTGCTATATAAATACCAAAAATAATAATACTAATACTATAGTTACATTTGTCCTACACAGTGGTTATACTACAAACTGTAATCACAGACACTGAAAGACTTAGCAGAGGACATTGTATCCTCATGTGGGCTGTGTGAAATGGTATTTTATGTGAAATAAAGTATTTTAATCTGGATTTCTGATTATCCAGTTGTCCTTGTGGAAGATCTGACTGTATTCCTCTGGATCCAACGGTCTCAAGAGCTTGATCCTCCTGGTGTTCAGCTGTTTGAGTGGCGTATAGCCACTCCTGCCTTGTAAATTATCCATTAAGGTTTGTTGTGTGAGAAAAAAGTGTTTTTCATTAAAGGGACACTATAAGCACCCAGACCACTTCAGCTAATTGAAGTTGTCTGGTTGCTGTGACCCTTTTGCACTTAGTCCTTTTGCACTTAGTCCTGTTTACATTGCAGCTCTAAGTCTGCCCTCAGTGGCTGTCATCCAGACAGCCACTGGGGGCGCTTCCGGAATACAAATGGACTTTTGGTCCGTTATCTGACACTGGACGTCCTCACAGACCTCCAGCGTCAGATTTTTCCCATAGGAAAATATTGAATAATGCTTTCCTATGGGGGGGTCTAATGCGTGCACGGCGATTGCTGTGTATGCGCATTAGGCATCCCCCCCCAATGTCAGGAGCGTGGGCAGAGCCTGACTCAGCGCCGAGGGACATAATAACAGTGTTTGCTGAACTGAGATCTACAATTTTTCAAACCAGAGACTATAATTGGAAATTTGTTTATCTGCATGGTTTAAATATATTCTTAACTTTTTATACATCCTATAAGGCTCAAATAAAACTATAAATAAATACAACTATAAAGCCGGTGGTAAAGTAGAACTATTTTCTACATCACTCTCCATATTACGAGACAGAAGAACACTTATACACAATACATACAACACTAGCTTTCTAAGGATCTTGTTAAGCAAACTATATATCTTATATACATTTGCTTATGGATTGTTTAGCATTATTTCTAATGCATTGTGTACAGCTTATTGCCTATTTACAGGTTGTTGGTGAGATGTTTGACTAAAAAAATGAGAATTTGCCATAGCATCACAGGCCTTCAGAAACCATCTACTACAAAAATCAGTCTCCACACTTACTGTGCCTGCCGTCTCCATCCTCTTGAAGACGAAAAATCACGAATGGACAAGTGACAGGATTTTGTGATTACCTCTGATTATATAAGTGTTCTAGTCATGTTAATGATTCCCTATAAAGAATTTACTTTGGCACAGTCCTTCACGTTTGCAACCCTGCACTGGTCAAAAAACCTTTGAACCGTTTTTTTTAGAAACTCTAGGTCACAAAATACAAAAATATTTGTCACTGGTGTTCTTGCATACATCCATGCAATATGTTTACTGTCTTCCTGTTAAATCAACAGTATTATTTAAAAAATGTTTTTTATTTTTATTATGCATGTCTAATTGTGTCTTCTATATGATATATACAACAACACAGATGTAAGTTCTTTAACCCCATAACGCCGTTACGACGTTCTATGCCGTCACGCTTTAAGTGGGCTTTAAAGCCGTTGTGACTGCATAGAACGCCGTAACGGCTTTGAGCCCTGGAGCGCCCGGTATACTTACCTTACCGGCGCTCCGCTTCGGGAGGACTGCCTCACAGCCCAGGCAGCCCCCCCACGGCAAATCAGGCCCCCGGTGGCTATGTGATCGCTCTCATTGAAATGGTATGAATGGTATGAAATGGTACATATTTGGAAGCACTTTAACCCTTAAGGACCAAACTTCTGGAATAAAAGGGAATCATGACATGTCACACATGTCATGTGTCCTTAAGGGGTTAAGACACTCCACATATACATTAGATGCCGGGTATTGGATACAAAAGTATAGAATCACGGTATCAGGTAATGATGAATATAACTCCAAAAAAGCAATGCCTTTTGATCCCTCACTATTCCTACCTATTTTTTGTCTCCCCTCTTCTTCTATTTTTCATATGAGAAATGTTTGGAGTTAAATAATATTGGGACTATATAAAGAACTTATATGAACATTGTAAGTACCATCCAGAATGAAAATCGACGGCGGGGTGGAACGCAAGGATGCGTTCCAGCAGACAGGAACACAGGAAGTCTGCGACCATCTCCCCTATGCGTTCCAACGGGGGAACGCAAACCGGAAATACGTAAGAAATGGACGCGACCCGGAAGTAACACACACCATTAATTAAGAAACGGACTTAAAAGAACGATCACCCCTAGGACACTAAACCAGCAACTGAGGAAGCCTCCCAGAGAGGCGAAACGCGTATTGCTACTTTCCCAAGACTAACCAGTACAGACTGTAAGGTTTTTATTTATTTTTATCATATTTGTGCACTTTATGGAATAAAGCACTTTAATTACTACTACTGTATGCCTGTGATTGCAACCAAAGGAAGACTCTGCACACACAAAGGAGGGAGTGGGACCTCTGATACCCCACAAAGCTGATGATCTGAGCCGGATATTGATTGGCTCCTTGTTTGTGAGTGAAAATTTATTGGGATCCTATTGGGAATATTACAATTGTCCCTGTCAGTACCAACGATACTGCACCATTATTTGTTCCCTTTGTTTTTTATCCTGTTATAGGAACGCTACTCACACCATTCGAATTTCCACTGTTATGTGTATGTAAGATATTCCGTCTAATTTCTGTTTACCCCGGTGGCTATGTGATCGCTCTCAAAGAGCGATCACATGGCCCCCTATAGCTGGCTGTGGATCTGCCAGCAGGGGGGCTGTCTGAAATGTCAGACAGTCCCCCTGCTGGTGGGAGGTGTAAAAAAAAATATTAAACATGTTTAAAAATAAAATAAATATATTTATATATATATAATATATGTATATATATTATATATATAATATATATGTATATTATATATTTAACACATTTAATACATAGTGTATTTTAATACTAATATAAGTACATATATTAGTATTAAAATACACTTAGAATGATGTTACATATATATAATATACATATATTATATATATAATAGATATATACACATATATTATATATATAAATACGTATAATTACAATAATAAATAAATAAAATAATAAAATTAATAAATAAAATATTGAAACAAAATTTTATATAAATTATATATACATATGTAATTTCATTCTAACTGTATTTTGTTATCAATATATATATATATTGGTAACAAAATACACTTAGAATGACATCCTATATATATCTATCAATATATAAAATGCAAATAACCGCAAATATATATATATATATATATATATATATATATAGATAAATACATATAATTACATAAAATATTACATTAGTATACACGTAGAATTTAAATACCTATAAATGCATATGTATTAAAATTCTATGTGTATATTTAAGTAATCTTTTAACATAATTAGGTGATTTGATTAATTAAAATTTGATTGACATGCCTGACAACACAGGGAGAAAGTGCAGAGAATTTAATTCGCAAGCACTATATTTAACCCTGTAACTCTCCAAGACAACATAAAACCTGTACATTGGGGGTACTGTTTTACTCTGGAGACTTCGCTGAACTCAAATATCAGTGTTTCAAATTGTTAAATTGTATTACAACGATGATATTTTAAGTAAAAGTGAAATTTTTTGCATTTTTTACAAACGAACTGCACTTTTATGGACTATATTATTGTTGTAATATGTTTTACTGTTTTAAAACACTAATATTTGTGTTTAGTGAAGTCTTCCGAGAATAACAGTACCCCCATGTACAGGTTTTATGGTGTTTTGGAAAGTTAGAGAGTCACATATAAGGCTTGCATTTCATTTTTTTGACATTGAAATTTGCCAGATTGGTTATGTTGCCTTTGAGAGCGTATGGTAGCCCAGGAATGAGAATTACCCCCATGATGGCATACCATTTGCAAAAGTAGACAACCCAAGGTATTGCAAGTGGGGTATGTCCAGTCTTTCTTAGTAGCCACTTAGTCACAAACACTGGCCAAATATTCGTTTTTTTCTTTTTTAACACAAAAACAAATATGAACGCTAACTTTGGCCAGTGTTTGTGACTAAGTGGCTACTAAAAAAGACTAAACATACCCCACTTTTAATACCTTTGGTTGTCTACTTTTTAAAATGTTATGCCATTATGGGGGTAATTCTCATTGCTGGGCTACCACACCGTCTCAAAGGTAACATTACCAATCTGGCAAATTTCTATTTGAAAATGGAACGTTCTATATGTGACCCTGTAACTTTCCAAAACACCATAAAACCTGTTAATGGGGGATACTGTTGTACTCGTTAGACATCGCTGATTACAAATATGTGCATTTTTGTGCAGTAAAACCTAACAGTATTATGACATTCACAGCTAAAATGTCAGACGGAAATACAAATTTAAAAAAAAATCTTATTTTCTCACATTTTTTTTTAATTTTATTCATAATGAATTATGTTCCATATATGAATAGTTAATGATAAATTAAAGCCCTGTTTCTCCTGAACAAAATGATATATAATAAGTGTGGGTGCATATAATTTGAAAGAAGGGAACTACGGGTGAACAGACATATAGCGCAAATTCTATTTTTTGTTTACGTTTTGTTTTGATCAGAACGTGCACTATTGACTCCGTCCTGAAGGGGTTAAAATGGTATGTTTATGTATTTGCTTCAGTTAAATCATATTCTCTATACCACAACATTACTATGAGGGGCAACCTTGATGAAAACATTTGCTCAAATCATCCCATATTTTCAAAAACGTGCAAGTCGATAAAAAAAAAAAAAAAAAAAAATCTATTTTTACTCTCAAGAAAATCCCAGGTGGGGATCATACCACCAACGCTATCATCATAGAGCAGTGAGCCTGCTCTACACTTGTAAGTACTAATAATAAACTATCTTCATTGCATTGTTGGGATATCATAATTTGTAAGTCACAAATGAAAAGTTTTCTTAACATCATTTTCCAAATAATTCCGACCATATTGGAGTTGATTAAAGACTGATGAATGATGTCTAAGAGCTAGCTAATCTTACATAGTTACATAGTTACATAGCTGAAAAGAGACTTGCGTCCATCAAGTTCAGCCTTCCTCACATATGCTTTTGCTGTTGATCCAAAAGAAGGCAAAAAACCCAGTCTGAAGCGCTTCCAATTTTGCAACAAACTAGGAAAAAATTCCTTCTTGACCCCAAAATAGCAGTCAGATGTCTCCATGGATCAAGCAGCTATTAGCCCACTAATTAGAAATTGTATCCCTGTATGTTATGTTTTTGCAAGTATTTATCCAATTGCAATTTAAACATCTGTATAGACTCTGACAAAACCACCTCTTCCGGCAATGAATTCCATATCCTTATTGCTCTTACTGTAAAAAAAAAAAACCTTTTCTTTGCCTTAGATGAAATCTGCTTTCTTCAAGCCTAAATGGGTGACCTCGTGTCCTATGTATAGCCCTGTTTATGAATAGATTTCCAGATAATGGTTTGTACTGGCCCCGAATATATTTGTATAATGTTATCATATCCCCTCTAAGGTGCCGTTTTTCCAAACTGAAGAGATTTACATTTTTTAACCTTTCTTCATAACTAAAATGCTCCATTCCTTTTATCAATTTTGTAGCTCGTCTCTGCACTTTTTCTAGTTCCATGATATCGTTCTTTAGAACAGGTGCCCAAAATTGCACAGCATATTCAAGGTGTGGTCTTACCAGCGATTTATAAAGAGGCAAAATTAAAGACAAATGTAGCACTTCCTTAAGAGAAGGTACATTAGATGTTTTCCAATGTCTGGGTAAGCTTTAAGTTCCTGCTATAAGGATATGGCCTTTAATTATTATATTGACCTTAGAGACAGATTCCAGGAACCTCTTGAATAACACTAATTTGGATGTCAAAATGCTGATTGACGGGTCTTCTTTCATCATTAGTCTGATATGTCTCTCCAATACCAGTCAGAATACTTGTTATTCATGTTGAGCAAGCAAGAGGGAACTAGGTACCAATGATAGAGTAGTTTGAAGTGGTTATCCATATGATTGTTACCATAAGTAATGCCTTTTAAAAACAGATCATTCTTCAAAGTCATATGGTGTACCTGTCTTGCTTTCCCAAAACAACATGTATTTTAATTTAGATGAAGGTTTAGAGGCATGTATCAAGTAACACATAGATAGCATATATATATATATATATATTTGTAGTTTTTAAATCATAATAGATTCTGCTTGTCGCACTTCATCTCACAATCACCAACATTTTAAAATGTTAATAACAATATGGTTAAAAAAAAAATGAAAGGAAAAAGTAAGTGGGCAATTGATCACACACTCACTCCTTCCACTTGGAGAAGAACAAATCTTCCTTACATATCCAGTCTATAGAGTAAGTGATCCTCTTCCAAAGTGAAAAAACAGCGCCCTATCTCCTAAATGCACCACAGGACTCACTCAGGCATAGTGAAAAAACTACATTAAAAGTAATTTGAAGAAAGGGGGGAAGTAACAGCAGCAGGGTTAATTAATAATTTTAAAAAATATTAATTTTTTATTTACCTTTTTTAGTAAAGTGGTGGAACAAGCAAATGATCTGTCCAAAATTGGCATTACTGTAGTTTAACATTTCTGTGATATCCCTAAATGGAATAAGAAGTGACATTAGCTACCCTATTATTGTGAAATCCTTATGCCCCAGAGGGAAGTCAATGCCAATTGAGTGATAGGATGATGGAGTATGGATTACCCTCTGCTGTCCAAAAATTCTTTCCACCATACACCTCCAACAACATTTGGCTAACCCTCTCCCTATAGTGGAAATGCCCACAATCCTCATGCATTGCTCAAGAATGGTTTGACCTGCTCTACAACCACCAACATGCAGGCACCACGGGCTGCCACCAGTGTGTTATGAAGGTAAGAAAGGCATGCTGGAGAGTCTATAAATCTGGGTAATCACGTGAGTGATTTTCCTAGGCTACTGTTGTGACATGACCCTGGAATGAAATCCAACAAAATGTTCAAGAATGGGCTTGTGAACATTTATCTGAGAAAATGAGGAGTCCAACTGTCCCTGTCCCACCTGTTTCTTTCGATGACATCTGGCACTATCCTCAATATTCTCCCTGCTCTTCCTCACGGTATTAGTAGTGGAGGAGGTATTGCTACTGTTGCGTCCTTTTTTTAAAATGCCTGTTATTGTAAGAGTTTCATCCTGACTTATGTATGTGTTGAAAATTGGGTCTCTGACTGGTGGATTTACTATTACTGTAACATTATTGTCTTTAAATACGCTAAACACAGCACACACTGTCTCCGGTGATTGGATTAGATGAGTCACTTCTTGGATTGGATAGGTGCGGCCTGTTCTTTCCACATTCTCCTCTATAATTCCTCTGGCGCATCATACTCGAGTACCTTCTGGGCCACAGATAGAAAACATAGAAACATAGAATGTGATGGCAGATAAGAACCATTTGGCCCATTTAGTCTGCCCAATTTTCTAAATACTTTATTTAGTCCCTGGCCTTATCTTATAGCTAGGATAGCCTTATGCTTATCCCATGCATGCTAAAACTCCTTCACTGTGTTAGCCCCTACCAATTCAGCTGGAAGGCTATTCCATGCATCCACTACCCTCTCAGTAAAGTAATATTTCTTGACAGTATTCTTAAACCTTCGCCCCTGTAATTTAAGATGTCATCTTGTTGTGGTAGTTAAAAAAGTAAAGTAAACCCATGTTGTCTCAGATTTTGAAATCCATGTGATTTTAGATGTTCAACAATCCTATCCTTTAACATGGTTTCCATTACTTTCCCCAATACTGATGTATGGCTTACTGGCCTATAGTTGCCCGACTCCTCCCTACTACCTTTCTTGTGAATGGACACAACATTCGCTAACTTCCAATCTTCTGGGACTACTCCTGTTAACAATGATTGGGTAAATAAATCTGTTAATGGTTTTACAAGTACACCACTAAGCTCTTTTAAAAACTTTGGGTGTATCCCATCAGGCCCCATTGACCTATTTATCTCTACTTTTGAAAGTTGAAATAAAAACCTCTTCCTCTGTAAACTCACATGCAGCAAATTACTCAGTTGTCCTTTTTCCTAACTGAGGTCCCTTTCCTTCATTTTCATCTGTAAATACTGAACACAAATATTCATTGAGGCAGTCAGCTGGACCTTTATCCTCTTTAACATACCTTCCTTTTTTTGTTTTTAATCTAACTAATCCTTGTTTTACTTTCCCTTTCTCATTTATGCATCTAAAAAATGTTGTGTCCCCTTTTTTTTACTGACTATGCTATTTTCTCTTCTGTGTGTGATTTGGAAGCTCTTATAACTTGCTTAACCCCTTTCTGACTAATCTTATAGATCTGTCTATCTGCCTCACTCTGGGTTTTATTATAATTACTAAATGCTAACTTTTAGTTTTTACTATTTTGGCCACATCTGCGGAGTACCACGGCGGTTTCTTTAAATTTTTTTTTTTACTGACAAGCCTAATGCAATTTTCTGTTGCCTTCAGCAGCGCAACTTTGAAAATAATCCCATTTCTCATGGACTCCATTTAAACTGATCTGTTAATGACTCCTTTATACATATTCTAATTTTAGAAAAGTCTGTTTTTCTAAAGTCTAACAAAAGTTTTCGTGTGGTGTGACTCAATCTTCGTTCTTATATTAAACCACACTGCCTGATGATCACTGGATCCTAAACTTCCACCTACAGTACTATCTGATACCAAATCTCCATTTGTTAACACTAAATCTAGTATGGCCTCTTTACGAGTTGGCTCCTCAACGACTTGTTTTAGAGACAATCCCAGTAGGGAGTTTAGAATATGTGTGCTTCTGACACAAGCAGCTATTTTGGTTTTATTGTTCACACCACTAAGATTAAAGTCACCCATGATGATAACTTCCTCCTTCATTGTCATTTTAGCTATTTCCTCAACTAGTAGATTATCTATCTCTTCTATTTGTCATGGGGGCCTACAAATCACACCTACATGAGTTACTTTGTGATTACCAAATTCTAACGTAACCCAAACGGACTCTATGTTCCCCTCACTAACTTTTATTAGGCTAGATGTTATGCCACCCTTCACATACAGGGCCACCCCTCCCCGTTTTCTTGCCTTCCCTGTCTTTTCTATATAAAGAGTACTCTGGTATTGCTATATCCCAGTCATTTTTCTCATTATACCATGTCTCAGTAACAGTGACTAAATCTACACTATCATTTACCATTATTGCCACAAGTTCGTGGATCTTATTAACTAAACTGCAAGCATGTGTAGACATGACTCTAAGCTTATCATTTTTAACACACTTGGTACAGGCACCTTCTGTCCTTGTTTTTTGGGGCCATTGGATTAATCCTTCCCCCCCCCCCCCCTATTTAAATACATCCTAGAAAAACTGTTACCGGAGGAATAACAGGAACAAACCGCAGAAGCCACACAGAGATATGGACACAAGTCTTCAGGAAGTAAGAGGCCTTTATTCACGTACCGATCGGGTCTCAGATAAACTCCTGTTCCAAAAATATCTGAGAGGCAAAAAGCATGGTGCATAGGACTTTTGTTAGCAGCATATCCCCTCCCATACAGTATAACCCTTCCTATATTATTCAGACCAATCAGCACACAGGATATTCAGGATCACCTTATATGGGCAGACCACATGGCTTGTTGAAGACAAAGGAATTTACTATCCACTTCCACACATGCTCAGTATACTGATGACTCATCCAACTGTTTGTAATCAGATACTAATTAGCATATGCCATGTGGAGATTTCGGCCTACTAAATTTTGACCATGCTGGAATCCCATCACATTCCCCCCTTTGATGTTTCTGATATAACATTATTCCAGATGCATCACTAATCATAATCTACCAACACCACTCAAGTAACCATGAACCAGTACAGATCTTGTAATCATTCTAACTTACCTTCATGCTCTCTCACCATCCCTCATCCCGATTATTCTCTCTCTGGGCTAGGGGTTCATACTTCCAGACAGCCATTACATGGGCAGCTGTCTTTCTTTCTAAAGTGCTCTCTATAACACTACGTATAGACCTGACCACTAGTGGAATCAGGCAGGGCAGAAAGAGACATAGAAATATAATAAATACTACTCCTCCTACTAGTGCCTTAATCCCTCCAAGCTGCTCATACCAACTTCCAAACCTACTTGGGTTATACCCACTCCAGACCTGAGTAGGTACATGCGTCAGTTTAACCATGTAGCTTGTAAATTCAGCCACTGCCTGCCCTTCATCATCTATTTGCAGACAACAGTTACTTACATACACCCACATACACCTCCTTCTACTGCTAATAGGTAGTCCAGAGCTAATCTATTTTGATAGATGGCTGATCTCATTCGAGTATTATGTTTAGCCAGGAGATTAAGCGCTTGTGCTGTCTCATTGGTGATAATCTCAACCACCGCCTGTAATCTTATATTGCGGTTGAGCATATATATTGGGATATGGGGATTCGGTAACCATAAGTGCCATCTTCAGCCCAGGTAGCAGGTCCATAATAATTAATGATACGTTGGGGAGGCCACTCATCTTCCCAACTACCTATATTCAATGAAGCTTACTTCTTTTTATGATTCACATCATAAACCTTAACTCCCAAGGTCTCTCCTGTTTCAATTGGCACCAAGAAGAAGGATGGTTTGAGCATACCTAGTACACATGCCCCTTCCCAATCTTGTGGTAACTCTGAATATGCTTTTCTACCACAGATCCAGTACAAATTAGATGGGGCTCTCCAATTAGATGTAGCAGATAAGTCAAACCATACCTCTTTCAAATTGGTGTAATTGGCAAATGAATTAGTAGGTTCTGAGACATTTGAAGCTGACCACCAAGTAGTATCTTTAGTATCGGCATAGTAGGCCTTCTGTCCCAAACATGTTAACTCGCCTACAGACGTGTTATACATTGTCCCTTTCCTAGCTACACAAACATGACCTATAATAGAGGTTTTTAACCACCATTCTGATTTACCTCTAGTACTTGATGATCAGACTGAGAAAGCATCTGTTGTTCATCTGTCTCAGAACCAGGGTACCAAATCTCTTTTGTCCCCATAGTCACTGGTCTCCCGTATTAGTACCTCCACATACAAAGCAGTTAGTTATATTAAGACTACCTGCAATACTCTCAGCCAAATTAATAAATAGGTTCTTAACATTATGGGGAATTTTATCCTCAATACTCATCTCCTCATAGAAAGAATGAAAAACCTGATGAGTCTGGGTTGCTACTGTCTCCATTTCAAGACCTACATATATTATGGTCCCTGGCTCTACGCCTGTACCATGTATTTTTAAACCCAAAGAGATTCCCGATGAAGTGCTGTGGATTAGAAATGGTCATATGCACAGGGTTACACTCCATAGTTTTACAATACGGTGCAGTGGGCAACCTTTGGATAATCATATCTTGATCTACTGTCTTTTCTTTCCCCCCAGGTCACCCAACCTACACATGACCAATATGGGCAGAAGTTAAAGTCTCTATTTGGGCAGTCAGGTTCAGTAGATCTTTTACTGGGACATAAATATTTATCATTGAACCCATAAGTCCGTTCCCATTTAAGATTACCACATACATTCCAAGGTTTTCCACTACCCGAAATCGCCTTACATGCATCAAATAATAGAATGTACCCGTGGAATGTATGGTGCTTATAACAGTCCTATTTAATAATGTCCCCTGGGAGTTACTATTCCGAATTACCAACCAAATTGTACGGGGTTGGAATTGGGGATCAAAACATTTGGGCTCACCTGATATCGGTTGACACACCCTATAATCAGTATCTAAGTACCTACACCTAGACACAGATCCTTTACACTCATATTGTGAGTGCCAAATTAGGGTCTGGGATATCTGGTTACCTCTTTTCGTAGTCTTAATACAACTAACACAGCTTGGAATATCCTTACCTTTACCCTCCTGAAAAATTATAAAAATACTAAAGCACATAATTAAGCACATCATTCTTGTGGTCCTCATCTTATTCTTCGACCGTGCGACGGCACCTCAGCTTCCCGACTGTGAGGGCTGCAAGGATTGGCGTTCTTCTGATCCTCACTTTCCTTCACAGAGGTCCCTTCGAGACACTCTGACTATGAAACGTAGGCAGGTAGTCAGGCTTTATTATGGCCGTCAAAACAACTACTTGCTGATCTCTGATGTTACTTTCAAACACGATTCTTCAAAAATCACCTCATGCTTCTCAAGTTACACTCAATTCGACTGGGTCATGTGCTTCAACCGGATCTTGCAAGGATTCTCACGATCTGGAGTAGCTTGCCAGGAATCTGCCGCTGGTTTACCCCTAGAGTGATGAATCCAAGGAGTCACCTCTGCCACCTTTACAGCTGTTGGGGTAGATAAAAGAACAACATACAAAGGCTAACAGGATACACCCCGAGCTTTAACTCAATATGTATCGGTGGGATGTTACAAGCAAGTCCTGGAGGATTATTTTCTGCCCATACTCCTGGAATGTCAAATACAGATCCATCACTCTTTGGGTTCGCATTTGTCATTACAGAATAGAAATGCCATTCTTCTTCTTTTGGCACCAATACCGCTATCATGCCAGGTGATTTATTAAATTTCAGAGACGTTGATCCATTAGGTAGAAAAGTTATCTGAGCTTGAAGCTTTGATAATAGATCTCGTCCTAGAAGCTGATCTAGACACTCAGGCATATATAGGAATTGGTGCTTAACAATATGGCCTCCTAGAATGCAAGTATGACTCCTGAGAATCGGCCTAGCAGTGCTTTTCCAAGTAGCTCCTATCACAGTTGTAGTCTTTTCAGAAGGAAGAGCTACCAACTTGGTCACCATAGAATCGATAGATAAGTGCTCACTGTGCTTACTGTTTTCACTATTTTCAATGTTTATGGAGGCCTGCGAGCCCCGCTGGACCAAATGTTCTACTGCCGCATACCTATGCTGCTATGAACATAACCACCTCGCCCTCTTCTCTCTTCTTGTCTACCACCTGCAATATATCCCCTATGTGGACAGTCACTCTTCCAATGCCCTTCCTCTCTACAATATGCATATTGATCTATACCTAATGATACCCTGCTCATCCTATTCTCTATTCCTCTATTCATCTTCCCTCCTTCTCTAGCTATGCCTGAAATAGCTGCCACTAACCTGTCTATTTTCTTCCTCATCTTACATTCCTCCTCACGCTTTGTCTCAGTTTCTCTATTCATATACACCTAATTTGCAACCTCCATTAGCTGTGATATGGATATCTCTGCAAATCCCTCTATTTTTTGTAGTTTTCTCTTAATATCGCTCTGGGCCTGGCTGACAAATGCTGAGTTTATCATTCGGAAGTTTTCAGGGGCTTCAGGATTGAAAGGAGTGTACAATCTATTTGACTCAGGCAGTTTCTCATAAAAAGCACTGGGTGATTCATTAGTTTTTTGTAACACTTCAGCCGTCCTGGACATGTTAATTGCTTTTTCCCTCCTGCCTTCATGCCAGCAATAATGGCTTCCCTATAAGCTCTTAAATGGGGCATATCAGCGCCATTAATATTCCAGTTCGGATCCACATTCGGGTAATGGGCTGCAGCCCATGCAACCGGATTGGCCTGGTTCTGAACACGGGCCACTTCCTCAAGCGCTTTAATAGTCGCTTGATTAATCCGAGTCCTTTCCTCATTGTTAAATAAAGTCAATAGTAATTGCTGGCAATCAGCCCAAGTAGGATTGTGGGTTTGTATGATTGAGTCAACCAAATCTGTCATGGCTTGAGGCTTATCGGTATATGAAGAGTTATGGGTCTTCCAATTAAATAAATCAGTCATAGTGAAGGGAACATAGACAAATACAGGATCTGCATGTTGCAATTGACCATTATCGACAACGTGTGTTTGGCCCGGTGTAAGTTGGAGAGGCATTTGGTAATGTCGGGGTTGGAGGGTACCAGTCATCTGTCGGGTTAGTATGGGACTTCGATAAGACTGCTCAGTAATAGGTTCCGGTCTGGGAGTAGTAAGATAGGTGTAAGGGGGTGAGCTAATTTTACTAGTCAGCATTTGGCGGATGAAAAAAATAAAAAAAAGTGTTAAACCAAAAACCTACCAGTAGGTGACACCAGAGGGTAAGTAATTGTATCAAAATAATATTTATGGGTCTAATAATAAAACTTAACTTTTAATATATTTATACATAAAATAATACCTTACAGCAATAAATATATTAAAATAAGGTAAGCAATCCTACTTCTGTCTGTTGTATGCCAGTATAGAGTTAAAGATTATGTAATCAATGAAACTCCCGAAGATGGCCAGTAGGTGGCCCTAGAGTGCCTCCCTAAAGTCTAATGAAGCAGATAGACTTTAATGATGTCCTATTTTATTTTTACTTATTTTTACTTATTTTAATCACTGTCCACCCTGACATCTAGGCTTGATTAAAGCTTTAGTTCTAAGGTAAATTAAACATCTCTTATTGTATTTTAGTAAAGGGGATATTGTGAACAAAGCTGGGAGGGGCCCATCCAGTAACTAAAAAAGGATAAAAGTGTACATCTTATACCATTGATCATTTCTTCCAGTTGTATTTTAGACTGTTCAGTAGTTTTAGTGCTATTTCAATGATTATGGTACAATGTCATTGCTGAGAATTATCTGATCCAATAGACCCAGTTACTGTTATTAAGAATTCTCCTCACAATTTAACTGTTAATAAAATTCAATGCTAAAATACACTCCTACCAAAAAGGAAGTCAGTTCAAATTACAAAGAATCAGTGGGGTTTGGTACAGAAATACAAGAGTTTGAAACAAAAGAACAGATAGGTATGTAGGTAGGCGGGGACAATAGAGCAGGGGGAGTGCCAATAACAGTTACACAAGTTTTAGCTTGGGAGGAAGAGTGGGGGAGTGGCTACTCTGGCTCTAGAGAATGAATAGGGGGGTTGGTAATCAGATGCAAGGGGGGGAGGGTGTCCAAACCAGGTGGAATTAAGGCCTTAGTTCTGACCACCATATGGCTCCATTGATCCTCATGGCACAGTTTAATTCACCAAGGCAGTTTTTCAACAATCGGTTTCCAACAGTCAATATATGGAAACTGATCATAGAATTCCGGCCTACTAGTTACAGCCACATGTACACCCTGCACTAAATTTAAGTCAAGACTGCCACATGGAGGCCATGTGGCCACCAGGACAGGCTCTCCCTACTACACAGTGTAGTCAATATTTTTTTTTAGGAATTTATTGGTTTCACTTACAGACATAAAGTATATATCCCTGAAGAAGTCCCTTACTTACTACGGACGAAGCACGTTGGATAATTGTTTCTTATTTTATTGTATTTTATTTCCATTTATTGTTCCTGTACTCTGCTGCTCCAATTGGATCTGTGCTTGTGATCTCTACACTGCCTTCCAGTTCCACTGAGAGTGGAGACATGCTTACCACTACTTTATGTCTGTAAGTGTAACCAATAAATTCCTTTTATATATTTTTATACATACTTCAACATGTATGGCTCTTTTTATCCATTTCTTTGAAGACACTTCTATGTTTGGATCTACTATCAAGTCCAATACTGCATATACCCCAGGGGTGTGAGAGGCCTGATTTATACTTTCGTTTGTGAGTGCATTACTTACTTCACATTTCACCATTATATCTTAATTGTGTTACGCTATGATATATATTTTTTATCATTCCAGATTTTATTATATTCTCATATAGAATATTCCAATATTGGATATATTCTCCAGGTTGTATTTCAACTATATGCTTATTTGAATGTGGTTTCCACTTTATTGCTGTCTGTTTTCTACTTTGGGTGTTAGTGAGGTTTACCTGGGACCCTTTCAATTTAGTAGACTTATTACTTGTGGTTAGTTGGTATACTACTGTTTTTTTCAATTATGATTTTAAAGTTACAATATCAGTTAGTACACATGCAAGGTTAAACAGTAATTTTAGTGTCGTTAATGTAATATCAGTGGTTATGGTATTTTGAAGTAGTTATGATATTATGAAGTGGTTATGGTATTATGAAGTAGTTATGGTATTATAAAGTGTTTATGGTATTATGAAGTAGTTATGGTATTATGAAGTGGTTATGGTACAGTTTTTAAATCACAGGTCAATTAGTAACAGTTATGGTGTTAAACGTATAACATAAAACAACAGTTTATTAGTAGTTATATACAATACACAATGTCAGTAATTATAATACATGTTAGTGGTTATGGTACCGTGCACTATTATACAGTTATACACACAATTTACAATCCCACTAGACGGCAGAGCTCAAGCTTTCTAGCAGGACATACAATTTAACCAATTCACCAACTACAGTATATCTAACAATATTTACAATAATCCCAACTATTCTAATTGGCCAGCAACTTGAGAACTATCAAACTATTTACACCAAGGTTCGTTTAGTCTACGCTGCCCAAGCACCACATATAGTGAACTAATGAGCGGAATGTACAACAGGACTCATTTAGTCTATATACTCTATCAATAGTCTAGTGGTTAAATTTACACGCCTCCCACTTAGCCAAGATAGGTTGAGATCTAGCAGACGGAATGTATACCAAAATCTAATACAACAAAATAGGTGGAGCAGTATATAGCAAATATTGTAAATACTTCCCTCTCTTCAATATTACAGCCCAAAAAATGAAACTGAAACAGAAACAGAGGAAGATACAATAGTGTAAATCTGATAAAACGGAGGTAGGTCACTGTATCTTTAAATAGCACACTCACAAAGATAGAGCCATAAAGTAACCTGGCTCTGGTCTGGATAGCAATAGGATACTTAAGGGAGATCCAAATCCCACTCCAGCGGATGAGAAGGATAGTACAGGAACAATAAATGCTTCAAAAAAGATAATTTATTCCAGAAATAAAAGAACAGAATAAAACAAAGTCCATATAGTCACCAAAGTCACCAAGACGCGTTTCGCCAAATAGGCTTCCTCAGTTGGTGAGTATTCGATATGTACAGTCTCTTTCCTCTTTAATACGTTTAATTTTGGCGCCTTTTTCATCCGTGGAACGCACCTGATTTCGTCAGTGGAACGCATCGCTTCCAGCTCAGCGTTCACTTCCTGTATTGTCCGGTCATGTGATCGGACTGCTGGATACTTGTGGAACGCACCTGCGTTCCACCCACGGAGATTTAAAGAAAAACATACCTTGAAATAGAAATAACATTCATTATAGGAGCCAACTTAAAAAAGTGCATTATTAATTCATAATAGAGACATAATGAGCTCTCATCTTTTATAAAATCATACAAAGAGATCAATAAGAACAACATCACAGTATGTGAGAATAGCAGAAAAAGTGTATAGTGATAAAATATGGAGTAACAAGGAGAATATATAAATAAGGTACTAATATATAATATTGATATATTAAAAACTTGTAAGGTAATAAAAAACTAATATGTGCCACAAGCATATATGGTAAAAAGCTGTATGAAAAGAATTATATACATATGTTTAAAACATTACAAGAGATGTCATAGAAAATGGCATAATTCGAAGTCTTGATTCAGACCATTTGGAATAAGGGTATTGAAATTATATATGCATCACATTTCTTCTTCACCGATTCTTTTGCTGAAATCTCCCCTCCAATTTTTTTAAACTAATTTAATAGCGCAAAACATTAAATCTTTTGGATTACTATTATGACATTTTTTATAATGTTGTGAGACACTATGTGTCTCTAAACCTTTTTTTATATTCCGTATGTGTTCAGCAATTATAATATGTAGGCACCTAATTGTTCGTCCAACATAGATTAGATTGCAAGGACACTTAAGGATATAAATCACATTTTTCGAGAAACAAGTTAACTGATCTTTAATGATAAATTATTTTTTATCTTTATATATAAATGAAGTTATATGTCTTTTTGTGTTATTCGTTTCCCTACAAGCAAGGCAGGATCAACACCCATAAAACCCTTTATTTTTATTTAAAAAGTGTGTTGGAGGCTGTGCTCTAAAACTACTTTTCACTAAAAAATGTTTCAGATTCCTACATCCACGATAAACCATTTTTGGTCGATTGGGTAAAATTTGTCGTAATACTGGATCTTCTTTTAAAATTGGCCAATATTTGGTAACAATTTTATTAATGTTGTGATTATTACCACTATAATTACATATAAAAGGCATATTTAGTGTATGTTTATCAGCAGTTTTCTTATGTGGCTTTTTATAGCGTATGAGGTCTTTTCTATCAATCTTTTTAACTTCCTCAATGCAGTTCTGTAAAGTTCCGGTCTCATAGCCCTTATCTAAAAATTTCTACTTGGGAAATGTAATCGGTCTCTTGCGTACAGTTTCTACGTTTTCATAGAAACTGACTTTTTGGAACATTCTTAAGCCATGGTGGATAATGGCAGCTATTCATTTCAATGTAACTATTAGCATCAACATCTTTAAAATGATTCTTAGTGTTGATAGTAGAATTTGAAATAAAAACCTCTAAGTCCAAAAAATTAACGTGATTAGTGCTATATGTGGAAGTTAAAAAGATCCCCCAATTGTTGACATTTAAATCATTTAAAAAAAAATTGAGGCTTTCTTCTCCTCCTTTCCAAATTAAAAATATGTCATCGATATATCGATGATAGGACACCAAATTCGTAGCAGCAAGATGTGGAAATACTATTTTATCCTCCCAGTATGCCATAAAAAGATAGGCATAACTGGGAGCGAATTTGGTGCCCATAGCTGTGCCAGTAATTTGCATAAAAAATGAGTCTTTAAACCAAAAAAAGTTATTTTCTAAAATAAGTAAAATTCCTTCAAGTATAAAATCTATTTGTTCAGGTTTGGAACTCGATTTCTCTAGAAAATATTGCACTGCTTGTATACCTATATTATGAGGTATTATGCTGTATAGAGAGCTAACATCGCAGGTAACTAATAAGTATTCTTCTCTCCATACTATATCTTTAAGAATCTGTAGTATATGTATGGTATCTTTGAGGTAGGAAATTGTTTTTCCCACCACAGGTTGTAATAAAACATCAATATATTCTGATACCCTAGATGAAACGGAGTCTACTCCGGCGATAATCGGCCTTCCTGGTGGATTAATTCTATCCTTGTGTACTTTAAGAAGGTAATAAAAAAAAGGAGGTATGGGGTATTTGATACACAGATATTCTGCTTCTTTTTCTTTAAGAATCTTCATTTCTAACCCCTTCTTTATATACTGTTCAAACTTTGTCTGTATACTAAAACCCGGATTG
Organism: Pelobates fuscus; assembly: GCF_036172605.1. Lineage (NCBI taxonomy): Eukaryota > Metazoa > Chordata > Amphibia > Anura > Pelobatidae > Pelobates > Pelobates fuscus. The sequence continues at coordinate 187,548,729 of NC_086322.1, read as the reverse complement.
TTGGGTAGTTTTTTATATGTGCTAGTGTCTAAAATAATTATTTCTGCCTCTTTGACATAGTCCTCTTTGTTCAGGATCACTATGCCTCCTCCCTTATCAGCAGGTTTGATGATATGCTGATCATTGTTAAGTGCTTTTATAGCCTTCTGTTCTTTAATAGAGAGATTTTTTTGGAACTTGTTCAATTTTTTAATTTTTTGTACATCTCTCATGATCATTTTTTCAAAGGTTTTCATTTCGCCTGAAACCATAAATCTAGGATAAAACTGCGATTTTTGTTTAAAGGGACACTCCAGGCACTCAGACCACTTCTGCTCATTGGAGTGGTCTGGGTGCCAACTCCCACTACCCTTAACCCTTCAAGTGTAATTATTGCAGTTTTTCATAAACTGCAATAATTACATTGCAGGGTTAACTCCACCTCTAGTGGCTGTCTAGACAGCCACTAGAGGTCACTTCCTAGTTTGTAGCACAGGTTTCCTGTGCTAGAGCGTCGCTGGACGTCCTCACGCTGTGTGAGGACCTCCAGCGTCGCTCTATTCCCCATAGGAAAGCATTGAAATGATTTTTCAATGCTTTCCTATGGGGAGACGTAATGCGCATGCACGGCATTTCCGCGCATGCGCATTAGGTCTCCTTGGCTGGTGAGCGAGATTAGTCTCGCCCACCGGCCGACGTAATCACTAGGAGGAGCATCGCGGAGGCGGAGACAGCGGCGAGGGACATCGTCGCTGTCCCAGGTAAGTCACTGAAGGGGTTTACACCCCTTCAGTAACCGGGGATTGGGGGGTGGGAGGGAGAGGGACCCTCCAGTGCCAGAAAAACGGATCATTTTTCTGGCACTGGAGTTTCCCTTTAAGCTCTGTATGTACATATTCTTCATTTAATTTTTCAGTAGCACTAAAATCATTATTAAAAAAGAATTTTTTAAGAGATAAATTTCTAATAAATCTATTTAAATCTATAAAAAAATTGAATTCATTAAAATCTGTTGTGGGGGCAAATTTAAGACCTTTATTTAAAATTTTAATATGATCTTGTTCTAGTGTGGATCCTGTCAGATTAAAAATACCCTCTGTGGTTAGTTCCTTCCTCTTTTCGGTAGCAAATTTTCATCTACCTCTCCTTCTTCGAGGGACCTTCTCCGTTTGCCCGGAGATTCCCATGTTTGATGGTGTGTTAATCGTTTCAATTGAGTTGGGTCCTGTTGTAGAAAAGGATCTGTCGGGAGATTTTCCAAACATTGGAATCTATTATTGGTCATAATCCCTTTTGAAGGAGGGGTTCTACCTTCCTCTCCTCTATATCTTAAATTCGGTGTTCTTTTATTAGGGATTCTCTCCTCATGACTCCTAAATTTTGAATTTCATATTTTTTCAACAGGCCTTTGATATTGATTAACATTTCTTACTACTTCACTATAGCTTCTGTTGGTATTAATTGCCTCATTTAAATGTCTATTAGTACTTCGGAAGGGGGGTCTATTGTCTCCATCTTTCCTCCTTATATATTGTGGTTGTGTCTCTTGAATACTATCCCCCATTCTTTGGATTGTATTTCTGTTTCTCCTATTATCGTTATATGATTTATTTTGTTCCTTTTTATGATATATCCTCACATTTCCTGTTTTATAATCGTTAATGTCTCTAAGGTATTTTTTCTTCTTTACTTCTATCACTTCTTTTTCAATTTTTTCTACTTTCTTATTGATCTCTTCTATTGTATTATTAAAAAATGCTGGACTAGTTGTTTCGCTTAATTTATCTCGCCATTTCCTAATTTCAATATCCAAATTTGTTAGATGTTCTTCTCGTCTGGATACAATGTATCCCATTGCACTAAATGAGAATCCATCCAACATCTTGTTCCACCCTTCTATAAAAACCGGGTCATCCTTATCAAAAGCTGGATCTTTGTAAAATCTTAATCCTCTTGGAGTTATTTTCTCTCTCACATACTTATTAAGAGTGGCTATTTCCCATTTGGCTTTCATTTCTTTTATTAACGACCTTTCTAAATGATTTCTACATATATCTTTGTTCTCATATGTATCTTTTACAGATATTATTTCATCGCTGCCAAAGACAGAGTCAATGTTAGCGGTTAGATAATTTCTATTCTCTATGAATGCCATATTCAAATGTTACTTTGGGACAGTACTTAGGGGATAATAGTAGCTGATAGACAGTAACTATATACAATAATGTACACACAAACAAGTATATCCCAGAGAATGAAAACTGCTCAAAACACCAGTGAGGTATCCCCTTCACCTTCACAAATACAATAATATAATACAACAAAATAGGTGGAGCAGTATATAGCAAATATTGTAAATACTTCCCTCTCTTCAATATTACAGCCCAAAAAATTAAACTGAAACAGAAACAGAGGGAGATACAATAGTGTAAATCTGATAAAACGGAGGTAGGTCACTGTATCTTTAAATAGCACACTCACAAAGATAGAGCCATAAAGTAACCTGGCTCTGGTCTGGATAGCAATAGGATGCTTAAGGGAGATCCAAATCCCACTCCAGCGGATGAGAAGGATAGTACAGGAACAATAAATGCTTCAAAAAAGATAATTTATTCCAGAAATAAAAGAACAGCAAAAAACAAAGTCCATATAGTCACCAAAGTCACCAAGACGCATTTCGACAAATAGGCTTCCTCAGTTGGTGAGTATTCGATATGTACAGTCTCTTTCCTCTTTAATACGTTTAATTTTGGCGCCTTTTTCATCTGTGGAACGTACCTGATTTCGTCAGTGGAACGCATCGCTTCCGGCTCAGCGTTCACTTCCTGTATTGTCCGGTCATGTGATCGGGCTGCTTGATACTTCCTGTATTGTCCGGTCACGTGATCGGACTGCTGGATACTTGTGGAATGCACATGCGTTCCACCCCTCCCCACATCCGCCTCCTACTCCAAAAAACGAGTGGACATGACGGCCGTGGAACGCACCTGCGTTCCACCCACGGAGATTTAAAGAAAAACATACCTTGAAATAGAAATAACATTCATTATAGGAGCCAACTTAAAAAAGTGCATTATTAATTCATAATAGAGACATAATGAGCTCTCATCTTTTATAAAATCATACGAAGAGATCAATAAGAACAACATCACAGTATGTGAGAATAGCAGAAAAAGTGTATAGTGATAAAATATGGAGTAACAAGGAGAATATATCAATAAGGTACTAATATATAATATTGATATATTAAAAACTTGTAAGGTAATAAAAAACTAATATGTGCCACAAGAATATATGGTAAAAAGCTGTATGAAAATAATTATATACATATGTTTAAAACATTACAAGAGATGTCATAGAAAATGGCATAATTCGAAGTCTTGATTCAGACCATTTGGAATAAGGGTATTGAAATTATATATGCATTACATTTCTTCTTCACCGATTCTTTTGCTGAAATCTTCTCCCCTCCAATTTTTTTAAACTAATTTAATAGCGCAAAACATTAAATCTTTTGGATTACTATTATGACATTTTTTATAATGTTGTGAGACACTATGTGTCTCTAAACATTTTTTTATATTCCGTATGTGTTCAGCAATTCTAATATGTAGGCACCTAATTGTTCGTCCAACATAGATTAGATTGCAAGGACACTTAAGGATATAAATCACATTTTTCGAGAAACAAGTTCACTGATCTTTAATGATAAATTATTTTTTATCTTTATATATAAATGAAGTTATATGTCTTTTTGTGTTATTCGTTTCCCTACAAGCAAGGCAGGATCCCCACCAAAATCTGCTTAGTCTCCCGGTCCCCCCGACCTAGCGACCAAAATTTACACCTAGATACGCTAGTCAAGACAGGACACTGGTGTCCGACATGAACTATTTACACCAAAATTCCGTCTGACCCAAACCACCTGTATTAGACGGGCTGACTACAGAGCGTCTAATGTCAACATAAGCAGTGCTCCTTTGCTTCATCCATCCAGAAGGACGGGGCAGATTCCATACAACCAAACCAATTCCAAATACAAACCCCTTGTGGGCCTACCGCTCTAACGGTATCAGTCTTACCTTTTAGTTCCTGGACCTGGGCTCACACTCATAGACGGGGCACCCCGGTACTCACTGCGCAGAAGCCGATGATCTCCTGGACAAAAGGCCAGTGGCGCCGAGACGAAAGGAGGTCCACGCAGTAGAAGTCCAGGGGTGCAGCGTAGAGGATTTTGTAAAAGATTACCGTCTCAAATCTCTGCGCCAGCTTCCATGCAATGAGGTTCCCGGACCCAATGCACCAAAAATGTTATCGGAGGAATAACAGGAACCAACCGCAGAAGCCACACATAGATATATGGACACAAGTCTTCAGGAAGTAAGAGGCCTTTATTCACGTACCGATCGGGTCTCAGATGAACTCCTGTTCCAAAAATATCTGAGAGGCAAAAAGCATGGTGCAGAGGACTTTTGTTAGCAGCATATCCCCTCCCATACAGTATAATCCAATCTATATTCATCAGAATTATCAGCACACAGGATATTCAGGATCACCTGATATGGGCAGAACACATGGCTTGTTGAAGACAAAGGAATTTACTATCCACTTCCACACATGCTCAGTATACTGATGACTCTTCCAACTGTTTGTAATCAGATACTAATTAGCATATGCCATGTGGAGATTTCGGCCTACTAAATTCTGGAATCCCATCACAAAACCTCTCAACTGCTCACTGAGAACATTTGTTCCCTTTTGAGAAAGATGCAAACCATCTTTTTTGTACAGTTTCTTTCCATTCTAAACAGAGCTACCATGAGAAATTAAGCCAAATCCTTGCTCCTGACACCATTCCATCAAGCCACAAGTTAAAGTCCCTAATACACATCCACCTGTTGTTCTGAGTGTTATGCACAGGCAGAACTTCAGAGAATGACAGTGTGGAAGCAACCTGCCATATATCGTTGGCAAAAACACAAAAAACTTCCTTTACCTCTAAGACCTCATTGCAAGCCAAGCATTTTTTCCCTAGATGGACAAGTACATCCAATTCCCCTTCCTGCTTTGCTTGCTTAACAATATTACAAATACGTCTCCTGTCTCTGTGAGCCGTAGCTCCAGGAAGATATCTCACAAGGTCACTATTGTCCAGCTCCACACCACTTATGGTAGAATCCCCCAAGAACAACTGCTTTCTACCAGGCCTCACCTTATCCTTTGTGTCATTGGCTGCAGTCTTGCACAACTTTGACAAGGAGGATGGTGTTTCCACAAACTCGGTGCCTAAACCTGTCTCCATAACACCACTACACTCGGTGTCTGAGCTTGTCTCCATAACACCACTACACTCTGTGTCTGAGCCTGTCTCCATTATACCACTATACTCTGTGTCTGAGAATGACTCCACAACACCACTTCACTCGGTGCCTGAGCCTGTCTCCACAACACCACTACACTCGGTGCCTGAGCCTGTCTCCATAACAGCACCCCTACACTTGGTGCCTGAGCCTGTCTTGGCGCCTGTGCCTGTCTCCATAACACCACTACACTTGATGCCTGAGCCTGTCTCCATAACACCATTACACTCTGAAAGTGCTGAAAAGGAATTATGTAGAATAACAGACTTTGCAATATGTCTTTTATCTAAGTCTCACAGATCCTACAGTAATCCATGTGCCATTCCTAGGATGTCTCTGCGGCAGTGGCTTTACAACAGTTTCAGCCTGAGTTTGTTTAACGGACAATTTACAAATCTCAGACATCAAAAATACAATCTACAGATTAGACAGCATACAAATCTCCAAAAAGTGGAATGTGAAACAAATGCATAACAACTATGAAACTGAACTAAGTCTGCCATTTTAATGAGGTGAGTAATTAAATCAAAAACTTTCGTCCTCAGGATTTTTTCAAGATAGAAGACACATTTGGAGCCTCTACTACCTCACACTCACTCCATTTGGGGTATCTTCATCTAGAACTCACTCCTTCACTACTCCTTGCGATCCGGGACCTTGGTGTATTTAGGAGCTGACTCAGAACATTAATGTGCCTTTGTGGCCACTATCAGTGGGGGATCATTTGTGAATGCACTCATTACCTTATCTTTTATCATTGTACCAAACTGTTTTACACTATGTTTTGATATATGCTTATGTTTTTTAGTGATAAAAAGCTGGAATTACTATTTCCTAACTGGAGTACTACCAGTATATTTCGGGAGACTTATAACCAGTGTATGTATACTATTTGATTGGTTATTTTCACATATGTTATTGTAGCACACCACACCATCTTTTTTGCTTTCTGTGTCAAAAATTATCATGCAGCCTGTTATGGAAGCAAAAGTGCAAACAATTCCCCACACAAATACAAAAAACGAAATTCCGTATAGTGAAAACCCCAAACGGCGTAATAACTACCTCTAGAAACCATGTGACTGTTTTATGCATAAAATTCCATCGTGTGTAAGGTGAAATTTAAGGTATCTACCAAATACTTATATTTAAAATTATTCTATAACTTCTATAGTGAATATAAATGTTCCATAAAGTGTTTATGGTCAAATAGTTCCAGTATTTATAGTTTTCTTCTGGAAATTAGGTAATCAATTTTGAATGTTTTTGCAGGTTTTTCATTATATAGTGCAGTGCTATTAATTTGCGTCAGTAACTATCACAAGATATCACTGAGACTTTGGAACATGGATTTCAGCCAACGCCCAGCACATATCTGCTTCACTAGCTAATTCCTTAGTATTTATTTAGGGTTTATATTTTCAATTGTATTATCGTTTCATTTATTCATTTTAAGAAAATGACACAATAATGAGCCAAAGTAGAATTCAGTAGATTTACCAACACTTCTTTATTATAAAAGATTTTTTCCAAAGTCTAAATTTGAAGAAATTATCGGGCTGTTGATGTTTGTTAAAATAACAAGACAGTTCGAATGCTGAAAAGATAAAACAAAACATTAGTGAAACAATGCAGAAATGGAAGTGACAAAGTTTCAGTAGTACAAACTATTATGGACTAAGGACGGTTTATGTAATCAATTTTTAGGTCATATTTTATATGCAAATAGTGATATATTCCATATTATAAAGGCTTCCCTTGGATTCTCCCAGGATCACTTTTAAACCATCTATACAAATCTAACCATATGTACTTAGGTACATAGTTTAAACTAACAGGTATGCTATTCCAGTTTGTCTGTATCTATTATATATTTATTTAAACACGTTCAAAACCAGTAATATCAACCCGGGTGCTTCCCAGCAATTAAATAGACAAAGTAGGAAACAGGAGCACTCATATATATATATATATATATATATATATATATATATATATATATATACACACACGCTTTGTTTTTCCATTTTACACATGTCAGTTTACATATCAAAGAAGTTATCCGCTATACACGTCATCCATCTATTTCTTTATGGGTATCAACAGTTCCAATCTTTGAATCTGCAGAGCTGCATTTAGCTACTTATAGAACGTCTGTCCTAATCCACCTTATACTAGATATTGATTTAAGTCCTTCTTCCTTAAACAGGCTGTACACTGTTTGTTTATGTATGTCTCCTTAAACACCCCTGTACATCTCTATTTGCATTTACTTCATATGGATGTGTGCTAAATGAAATATAATTCTATAGCCCAACGTATTATTATTATTTTTGGCTGTTGTGCTTGCCTGTCCCCATTATCCCCTACTAGTGCATGTCTTTTCACCTGCATCTTGTATATCCCCCTCATTTATTAATCAATTCCACATTTTCCCTATATTTCTCTCGTTCTCCCATTTGTGTCTATCTTATACACCTCTTCCTCACTTTAGTCCCTCTTAAATCCTTCTTCACATATTACTCCCTTCTTTATATCTTATCATAAATGCACGTGTGCACTCTGCCCCGTGATCTCTCCATATTACCCTGTTCTGTCCCTCTCTTCATGTTGTCTTGTTACCTTCTCACGATGATGTGCCTCCATATCCTCCCATTGTTCCCCTTTCTCTTTATTCCCTGTTCTGACTCTCTCCCCAAATACATTTTTACTCTCCACCATCCTGTTCTGGTGGCACTGTCGAGTGACATGTGAGTATAAGTCATGTTTGTTGTCCGATGTTGTGTAGAATGGGACAAGGATAAAACATGTTATATCCATGCTCTCTCTGTGCGCACGCACAGCTACGTGGCACCAAAGTGACATATAGAGGTCTCATTCCCAGATTTCTTTCTTCAATGATACTCATCTATGCTACATTACAATATGGCTGAAATTAACAACTGCCAACCTGTGCTTGTCTGTCCCTGACTGTGCTCCTTGCTTTTGCCTGTGCTTAGAGCAGGAACAATGAATGCATATGAATACAGGTACTCATGTCAGGTAACAAGATTTAAGTACATAGCTGGCATATTAGTGGGAACACTTACCCTGGTGTCCCCACTGATGTGCCACTGGAACTGCACTTGTCACTGGCAATGTATTTCTCTAAGAACCAGATTTAATTTTGTTGCAAACAGAATTATAGATAAACAAGTTAAACACAACGCACAGCTAAAATAGACAAATACCTTTTGCCAGAAGTCAAAAGATCAAATCCTTCATTAATTTTCTCAAAAGGTAGTCTGTGTGTCACTAGCTTGTCCAGATCAAATTTTTTTTCCATGTAATCAGTAACCAATTTAGGGACATCGTCTTTAGCCCACCAACCTAAATAACATTCATTTGTTAAAAACAGATATAATTAATGTGCATAAACCACATATACCCTCTTTTGGGTTGTGACAAGATGACTAAGGTTTTTATAATTTCCTTCAGGTGTCAGACGAGCAGAGATTGTTTTCTAATAGGTATACTCCCAAATCTTAAAGGAACAACCCAAGCACCATAACCACTGTAATGTAGTGGTTATGGTGCTAGGAGTGCCCTGATGTCCTCCCGGAGTAAATAATCAAAGTGTGCAGGGTTTAGCTCATTTTCAGACAGCATTCAGTTGACATCCTCAGCCAATCAGCCTGCTCTTCATAGTAGTGCATAGCTCAGTGTAGTTACCATAAGCTCCTTGAAGAAGCTTCTGGCTCCATGGGACGAGGAGACCAGTTCTTGGTAGTCTTCAAGTATGTTGTTAAACTAATCTCAAAACTTGTAGGCGGTGCCAGGGCACTCCTGGCCCCATAACCACAACAGGGGGTTATATTCCTTGTAGTTGACATGATTGGTTTTATAGGGAAAGTAGATATAGGTCTATCTGCATAACGAAAAAGAAAAAACTGAGTGAACTCAAAAGGTGCTTTGTATTGTATGACTTAAAGGAACACTATAGTCACCTAAATTACTTTAGCTAAATAAAGCAGTTTTAGTGTATAGATCATTCCCCTGCAATTTCACTGCTCAATTCACTGTCATTAAGGAGTTAAATCACTTTGTTTCTGTTTATGCAGCCCTAGCCACACCTCCCCTGGCTATGAATGACAGAGCCTGCATGGAAAAAAAACTGGTTTCACTTTCAAACAGATGTAATTTACCTTAAATAATTGTATCTCAATCTCTAAATTGAACTTTAATCACATACAGGAGGCTCTTGCAGGGTCTAGCAATCTATTAACACAGCAGGGGATAAGAAAATCTTAATTAAACAGAACTTGCAATAAAGAAAGCCTAAATAGGGCTCTCTTTACAGGAAGTGTTTATGGAAGGCTGTGCAAGTCACATGCAGGCAGGTGTGACTAGGGTTCATAAACAAAGGGATTTAACTCCTAAATGGCAGAGGATTGAGCAGTGAGACTGCAGGGGCATGTTCTATACACCAAAACTGCTTCATTAAGCTTAGGTTGTTCAGGTGACTATAGTGTCCCTTTAACAAGTGAATATAGCAGCTGTAGCACTTGGTGGGCACTCCTGATAACACACAAAACCAAAATAAAAAGTGACCATGACCAAAATACAAATTTCAATGTTTAGTTAAGTCCCCACCTAACAAAACATTTAAGTGCATAAAGTACAGCGTTTAGTATAAAATAACATGCAGATAAAAAAGGGGCTTACCCATATATCTTAGAGTAGATGATTTAACCCCTCAAGGACCGGGAACGTCCTAGCTACGTCCGACAAAAAAAGGATTCTTAAGGCAAATATGAGCGCTGGAAGTGATCATGATTGCTACCATTTGCTCTTACGGTATTGCAGCAATACCTCGATGTAGAGGCATTCTGCAATACCTCTCCTGGGCCGCCAAGTGATCGCTCCCGGGTTGCCCCACGTGTGCGCCCAGCAGTGTAGCAGAACATTTGAAGCCATCGGCAGGCTTTCAATGCTCTGCCTGTGTGCTGAGTGCCTCGAGGGGTCGAGGCACCCAGTGAAGACTTAACCAGAGATATAAAATCCCACTTGTCTGATACCCTGCACACTAATGGATCTTGTGATCTTCTGTTGTTTTCTACATAGTCTTGCTGCCTTTTTGTTACCATTCCCCCAGATTGTCCTGATGTAATGCTATTGGCCTTTTAATGAAATAAATAGTATTTTTAGAATTATTTTTGAATATAATGAAACATCACAATAATGTCTTAAATGCAAAAAAGTAAAAACTCCCAAACATATTTGTTATGTATTTAGCTTTTAACTTATGTGAAATGTTGTACTATACAAAAATATTTTATTTATTAAACCTTCTTGAAACCTTGTATCATCTCTGATAAAGGTTGAAGGGTTAAGATTATATGTTTTAACCATGTAATTACAAAGCATTTATTTATCAAGAGCGTCATTACATGTTTTGATTTTCTGAATGTATTACTGACATCATGTTGCAGCAACATTAATCAATACTAAGAGTCCTCCTTGCAATGTAATGTACAAGGGAATGTACAGGTGGAGAACAGTCATTAATAATGTATAGGGGTGTATATATAAAAAATACCCCTTTCTGTCTCATTAGAGATTTTTGCCAGAGGCTCAAGGAAGCAAGGTGAATGGTTAGAGTTAGGACCCACCTAGGGGGGTCTGCCTTGATGTTGGCAGGTGGGCTCATCCTCTCATGGCCATTGGAGGTAACTAAAAGACCTCCATTTGTTTAAAAATACATAGGGATAAAGGAGAGAGCGCATGTAACTTGTTTTTCTTTGGAGAACAGTCATTGCTTTATGGATTTGTAACACTTTGACTTCATTAATGCTTATTAACCCCTTACAAACCGTGGACATACTAGGTATGTCTGTTAAAAAACAGTCCTTAAGGACTGCAAATATGAGCGCTGGAAGTGATCGTGATCGCTTCCAGCTGCTCAAAGGGTATTGCAGCGATGCATCCTGCAATACCTCTCCTGACTGCCAGGCTGCCCATGTGGTACCCGGCAGTGTAGCAGAGCATCGGATGCCATAGGGTAGGCTTTGATGCTCTGCCTGTGTGCTGAGTGCATCAAGGGGTCGAGGCACTCAGTGAAGACTTAAATAAAATCAAGAAAATAAATAAATGTCTTTTTTTTTTTAAATGAATACAATAAATGTATTAATCTCCCAAACCCCTCCCCCCCCCCCCCCCCCCCCAGCCATATGGCTTCCAATATGGCGCTGCCTTTCTAAAGGTAGTGCATCATGGGGTTTCAGGGGGTGTCCCTAGCCCCTCATCATAGAGACAGGCTAGGGTCATCCAATCAGAGCTTACCCCTATAATAATATTTATTATTACTACGATCCTAATTTATCTGGTCAGGTCAATATTAGTAAATATTGTTGCTGATCAGTGTGGATCTCCCTGCCTCTCTCCACTTGTGTTTTACTGCGAGAGAGATATCTGTGCTTAGGTAGTTTTAGGTAGGGGTTTGTAAAATTGTGAGACCCAAAGGCTCTTTTCAGAGCCATTAACCCCTATCTTGCCAGTGATCACTATAAATCACTGGGTCTTGCACAGCAGCACTTTTTTGCTGTCTGTGCATTTTTTAGGGGTTCATTTTTTTGATTTTTTTTGTTAGACCCAAAGCTCTTTTCAGAGCTATTAACCCCTATCCTGCCAATGATCACTGTATAGATCACTGGCATTTTTTAGGGGTTAATTTTTTTGATTTTTTTTTGTGAGACCCAAAGCTCTTTTCAGAGCTATTAACCCCTATCCTGCCAATGATCACTGTATAGATCACTGGCTCTTGCACAGCAGCATTTATTTTGCTGTCTGTGCATTTTTTTAGCGGCTAATTTTCTTAAATAAATTTGTGACAGATCACTAATTAAAGTGATTGTGGTCATGTCTGTTCGTCAACCCATTGTAAAGCGCTGCGGAATTTGATGGCGCTATATAAATATAATAATAATAATAATAATAGTAATAATGTCACAGAAGTTGTATAGTGCTGAGGAGGCGTATGCCATCCTTGCATTAGAGTCTGACGTGTCTATGTCTGACTCCGACCCTGATTTTGACCCATCCAGGTGCTCAGATACATCACTAGATACAATGTCTGCTGCTAGTGATGTATCTGTGGCTGCTAGGCCCCCTGCCAGAAGGAGACGTGCTGCTCCAGCTGGCAGTGCTGTTAAGGAGTGGGTAGTACCTCATCGCCAGAGGCTAGATATCCCACCCTTCACCACAAATCCTGGCAATAATGTGGATGTCGCAGGATTTAGCCTCCTAGATTCTATGGAGGTGTTTCTGGGTGATGATGCATTGGGGAAAATTGTCGACAAAACTAATTTATATGCCCATCAGTTTTGTGGTTCAAAGCCGGACTCTTGTGTAGCAAAGCAGCAATTGGCCCCCATCGATGTGCCAGAATGTAAAAAAAATCTGGGCATTGTCTATGCGGATGGGTATCATAAAGAAGCCCTCCATCCGCTCCTACTGGAGCAGTAGCCCCATCTGCTCTACCTCTGTTTACTCCCAATGTATGTTGAGGAAGAGGTATGAAATGATTTTACATTTCGTGCACTTCAGTGACAATAGCCTCTGTCCCCCTATGGAACATCCCCAGTTTGACAGGCTGTATAAAATCCACCCCCTGATTACCCACTTTGCTGCCAGGTTTGCAGTGGATTACACACCTGGATGGAATATATGCGTGGATGAAGCCCTGATGAAGTATAAGGGAAGGCTGGGATTCAAGCAGTATATTCCTTCAAAGTGTTCCAGGTATGGCGTAAAGGTGTATAAGCTCTGTGATGGCAAGACTGAGTATACTCAGGCCTTCTGGGTGTACAAGGGAAAGGATAGCCACCTTGATCCGCCGTGTTGCCCAGAACATATGGGAACCAGTGGCAAGATTGTCTGGGATCTGATTTTCCCCCTGATGAACAAAGGGTAGCACTTGTATACAGACAATTTTTATACAAGTGTCCTTTTGATCAAGCTACTGTATTGTTTTGATACAGTAGTTTAAGGTACAATCAGAAAGAACTGCGCAGGTTTAAGTACAGAGACAAGAAGGATACCTTCTTACCACCATCCACACTGAGAGGAGTGTGGAGGTCTCTGTACGTGGCAGAGCTGACAGCACAAGGAAGCCAGTGTGCATCAAGGCCTATAACTGGCATATGGGTGGGGTTGATCTGGCAGATCAGCTGCTGCAGCCCTACCTAATTATATGCAAGACAAAGGCCTGGTAAAAAAGGTTCCAATTTACTTAATACAGATTCACAATGCTTTTTTGTTGTTCAAAAAATAAAACCCCGGAATGAAAATTACTTTTTTACAGCTCCAGATCATTTCGTGGATTTTGTACCAAGATGCACCTTCTCCTCGGGAGAGAGCAAAGTTGGGGCTACACACTTTATTTTTAAATTCCCCCCAACTGCAGCAAAGCAGAATCCTCAAAAAAAAAGATGCAGAGTGTTTCAAGAGGGGGCAGAGAAAGGACACTGTCTTTTCCTGTCCTGATTGCCCTGGACAGCCTGGACTCTGCATTGGGGACTGCTTCAAGCGATATCACACATTGGTCTGTTTTACATTTTTTCTTTCATTTGCTGTTCAATTTTTTTTTTGTTACATTTACTGTTCCTCAGTTTGTTTGCTTTTTTACTTTTACTGCGTCAGACTATTTTTATGATCAAGTTCAACCTATACAACCTGGAGTGTTTTCTTGCAATAACAAACAACAGACTCCCTTAAATCACACACAAATGTGTGTGTAAAAAAAATACATTGAAAAGTTACCACACACATTTTCTCCAATTTTTGGGGGCTAAAACGGTTGCATCAAAGGCTTCAAAACACTCCATATACAATACCTTGGAGTGTTAACTTTTCAAATATATGCACATTCAAGGCAAGAAAATGAATTGGGATATGTAAAAAGGCCCCCAAAAAGAAGATAGGCAAAGAAGATATGTCAAATTTGAAAAACACATGTCAGAAGTTTGGCATTGCACCCCCCAAACAACCCAAAAAACTCCATGCCTAAAGTACAATGTGTGTGAAAAATAACACAAACAAATGACTGTGGCGAAAGTAACCTCGCCACTGTTTTTTGGAGGGGCCTGTTTGCCAGCCTCCTGCCCTGCAACTATGGCCCTGGGATGTATTGCCCTTTAACCCCTTAAGGACCAAACTTCTGGAATAAAAGGGAATCATGACATGTCATATGTCCTTAAGGGGTTAAGGAACTGAGTTGGGGCTTATGGACTGATATTATACTGTTACTGACCCTTTAACAACTGTATTTGGGCATAATGGATTTTTATAATGCTGTTTCTGGCCCTTTAATTCCCAGAGAAAGGATTTGTACTTTTAAACTGGCACTTTGGATGCAGTCGAAGTGCCGAAGTCGTCGAAGTGGCCGCCATTCGAATACCGAACACGTGGCGGTGGCCATTTTAAGACTAAGTACCTTTCGAATATTCGAACACTTGTTTTTCTCTGTATAAAATAGACCGACCGCACAGCCCAAATCCATGGAACTGTTTTGGGCATGAAAATGTGCTTGCGGTCGGTCAAAAGTGACTTATACTTATCTCCCGAACGGCTGAACGGATTTGAATGATTTTTGGGTATGTTTGTATTTGAAATGTGCTGATTAATAATATGTTTTACTAATATTGGATGTACAGATTTAGAGTTATGAAAGTTGGGTAAAAAGTATGTTTTAAACTGTACGGATAATTGGGTTACCTCTCAGGCTAAGGGGAGGAGATGTGTGGGTTGTAATCATTCTTTGATTGGCTAATGTATAATTGTCTGTGGGCGTCTCCCTTGCATGGGAGAATTGCATAAAAGCAGAGTGTGTGTCATTAAACACACCCTCAATTTACCCTTCTTCACCCTCAATTTAGAGTCCTGTCTCTTATTGGGGGAATTGCTATATCACTACAAGGGATTGCTATGCTCTGCATGCTCCCTTGGATAATCACTTCTAAGCTCTTTTAAGAGCTTGTTCCTGTCTTGCTCTCGGAAGGAGTCTACGGTGGTTATGGTGTCGGCTGGAGTGCTTGGAGCCCTCAGGAAGTGCTAGGAGCATCCAATAACGGAGGTACCCAGTCGGAGTGCCAGGTGGTCCGTTACAATGACTACCCAAGAGTTTGACAAAGACTGGTGGTAGAATTAGTGCATGGAAAGTGTTAAAATACCACAATTTTAAATACCCTAAGGTGTCTATTCTTAAAAAATATATGGTTTGATGGGGGTAAATTACATTGGTCGGCTTCAAAAATGTCCCAAATAGGATATGGGTGCATGATGACCAAATGTGAAAATTGCAAGTTGGAAAACTGGAATGCGCACCCTCCAAATAAGGTCTTTTAGCCCCCAGATAACCCGACACACCTGTATATGGATTGTATTACTGTATTCAGGAGATGTTGCTGAACACATATTGGGGTGTTCTTTGGCAGTAAACCTTAAGCCCTTAAGGACACATGACATGTGTGACATGTCATGATTCCCTTTTATTCCAGAAGCTTGGTCCTTAAGGGGTTAAAGTTCTCAGTTCATGTATTCTTAAATTGCTATGTGTGTCAAAAAAATCACCAATTATTATTTAATTTTTTTTTAATTTGGCATAGATTGGTGGTAAAATAGTTGCAGGAAAATAGTCAAAATACCCCAAGTTATTTACTTTAGGTTGTGTTCTTTTAAAAAAAATATACATGTGAAGGGTTATTCAGGGATTCCTGACAGATATCAGTGTTACAATGTAACTTTCGTTAATTTAGAAAATGGTTTGGAAATAGCAAAGTGCTACTTGTACTTATTACCCTATAACTTGCAAAACAAAAAAGCTAAGAACATGTTAACATTGCATATTTCTAAATGCAGGACAAATTGTAGAAACCATTTAACATGGGTGTTTTTTGACGGTTGTAGATGCGTAACAGATTTTGGGGGTCAAAGTTAGAAAAAGTGTGTTTTTTACATTTTTTCATCATATTTTATAATTTGTTTTATAGTAAATTGTATGATATCATGAGAATAATGATATATTTAGAAAGACTATTTAATTGTGAGAAAAACTGTATATAATATATGTGGGTACAGTAAATGAGTAAGAGAAAAAAATAAACATGTAATAATGATTAATAATTTACTATACCTCCAAAAAATGTGCTAGTCAGTTTACGTCCTGTCAAAAATATCATTGGATCCAAGGTAATAGTTTCATCTGATCCAGCTACCCCTACAATTACAGTAGTTCCAAATGCAAAATGGCTGGACTTTATTGCTGATACCTGTGGAGCAGAATGTAAAACATGATAACCAAAAACAAATATCTATGTCTGATGCACAATAGAGTCTAGGGATATAATTCCTTTCAAGAACAATATTTCAATAGCAAACTTGGGTAAGAATTAATATGTTGATATATATTTAATATGGGTAATGATTGCCATACAGGTTATTAAGATAGAAAACAGCTTTGGTACTAAATTGGTTGGTTAAGATTTTGTGAGAAATTAAACAGCCTAAAATAAATTATTCACATTGAGTCTACGGTGGCCGAGATTCCCATCAGGAAATCGGACCAAGAATTTGACATTCATCCCCTGAGCTTTTTGGCGGTATACATTTGCCTACAGTTTTTGTTGACTGCTTCTGATAGCTAAAAGCTATCATGCCTTTTTGGAAAGGGCTTTCCCAAATATCACAATAATTATTTTTTTTTAAATAATAAATAAAAAAAAAACAGTAAAAATTTATTTCAGCAGAAACCAGTTTGACCACTAAGATACAAATAATAAAATAAAAAAATATTATAACACAGCATAATTAGTTTTAAAAAAAATGTGTCATCAGGCTACAGTTGTCAAAGCAATCCTTAAACAATTTGACATTATTCTTTTTACAGTTTGGTTTAAACCACATACCATAGTGTTTGTGTTACCAACACATTCAAATACATAGTCCAAACCACCACCAGTTTGCTCCTGAAGTACTTGTTCAATGGGTGTATCATAATCTTTGGGGTTGATGCATTCAGTTGCTCCTAATTCTTTAGCCAGGTCAAACTTGTCCTTGTTAATATCCACTCCAATGATACGGGACGCACCAGATGCTTTACAGCCCATGACAGTAGCAAGTCCAACACCACCCAAACCAAACACAGCACATGTAGACCCTGGATGTACCTGCATGATGATAAAATGTAGTGACTTCTAGTCCACACATACTGTTTAGCCATGTCAAAGGGACATTATTGGCAGTATAACCATTTTTCCTCATTGCATTGGTTATAGTGCCTGGATGCCCCTGGCAGTGTTAAACCATTTTTGAGCAGTTTAATACTAAATAAAGATCCCTGGCTACCCACAGTCCAGACCCTCTTGGAGATAGGACTAAGCATATATTACACAATTCCTTCTAGCCATCCTGATCAATGGGCTCTGCAATAGGCTAAAAGCAGACTGGAGACATGCACAGCTAATCACAGCCCAAACAGCACAGAGGGGATGGGATGTTGGGGACTCTCATAAGGCTGAATGAAAGGACAGCACTAGAGGACTACGGACATTTTACCACTACAATGAGGTGAAGCAGTTACAGTATGCTTTTAAAGATAGAATGATCTATCTGTTCTTACACAAATATCGCTCTTTTTTCCCTAGCCGGCTCTTTGTTTCATTAATATAAGGTCACAGCTGTGACATCATATCCTTGCACTAGCAATCAATGCTAATGAGGAGCTATGAGAGCAGCATGGGAAACAAGCACTATTAGAATTTGGATTCTAACTGTACCACAACCAGAATATATTTTTTCCATTCACCCCTCCACAATGAAACTGAATAGATATAAAAATAAATCAGGCTAGTTAATAGCATTAGGAATCCCAAAATCAGGTACACAGTACACTTTGGCAAACAGATATATGTGTTGAGAATACCTTGGCTGTCTTTAAAGCAGCCCCATAACCAGTAGAGAAACCACATCCAATAAGACAGACATTATCCAGTGGTGCGTTGTCATCAATTCTAGCGGCTGCAATTTCTTCAACCACAATATATTCGCTAAATGTGCTGGTGTGAGCAAAATTATATACTTGTTTTCCTTTGCAGGTATATCTGCTGGTGCCATCAGCCATCATTCCTCTGCGATTATCTGTACTATTAGATGTGAAATACATGGGAAATTTGAACATATCCTATTCTAAGATTAAGAATAAATGGTATCACTTAACGAAAACAAAATGTAATTATTAAAAGCATCACATCATTAACATAGTATATCATAGCAGTATATGACTTTGTACACTAGTCAAAAATGACTTCCAGTAACTATTTCATGATCAACTAGACTTCAAATGTAACAAGTATTTGCTTGGACTGGTGAGAACAATACAGTCCTGATAAAGTTTGTACCTGACACACATGGAAAGGTTGTATTACTTACCTGGCTGCTGAGCAAATATTGGTCCTTGGGTCCTTACAGCAAATGCACTGACCACATTGAGGTGAGCAGAGAGGAATGACCTTGTCACCTTAATATGGAAAAGTATATCATTTACTTAGCTAAAACATTTCGCTATAAAGGAAAATGTGCAAACAACAGATTATTTTTTTTGTTTATAAAAGAGTTCTCTGCACATATATATTATCCAATTTACACCAAAACTCAACGGCTTTATAGCTGACAGGCCTGTACATAGGTTTAGCCTCATTTCAACATTTAACGTATGTCGCTGTTGTGCAAGTCAACAAAATCAAGGTATATGAAATGCGTAGATTCTCTTTTCATAGTGTAATTAGATATGTTTTACCTGGTTTAAATTCTTTCACTCCATCTCCAATGCTCTCTACAATACCAACTCCTTCATGGCCAAGAATGACAGGATATTTGACATCTTTGAAGTTTCCGACCTTTCCATGGTCATCAGTGCGACATATGCCTGTTTCCACCATCTAAAATCATTAATATACACTGTGTTATGCTTCATATAATGTTCGTTGTTAACTATGAGTTGTGTCTTCTCATACTGAGTTTAGGAAATTATATGGTAGTTATAAATATTCCACTCATTAAAATGTTGGTAGTTTAGTGTTTCTTTGAGATTATGGAAGCATGTTATGGTCAGTTCAAGGGGTTAAAAATGCATTACCCAGAATATCAAATGGCTTACATGGGTACAATGGAAACATTTCAGTGGGGTTTTGCTGTTATCATATTATTACCCAACTGTCTTGTTGTCAATTTAAGCACAGTCTATTAACTATCTAATGTTACCTCTTCTTTATAGTTTATTTTATTTTAATTGACATGGTTTGCTGGGCAAATACGTTAACTCTTGGAGTGCTGTATGCATGGCACATACACGTACATGACACGACTGTAGACAATGCAGACAGTACATTGTGTCTTCAGCATTTCTCTGTTAGATGTTAAAGTTCACATTTGACCACACAACACAGTGAAGTCACCACAACACAGAGGTGGTTTGGAGATGTGTTTTGATTACCTCCACCTCATTCTTCACCCCAGTGAACGCTGCATTAACATTTACTTTGGTGAAGAAATAAGGAACTCTCACCTCCCTAAAAGTGATTGTTCCTCTTTCACTTTTAAAGTCATGAGATAACTTTCCGCTTTTCATTAAACTCTATTTCCTTTCTGGTTGATGCACTTTTGCCTAGTCCAAGCAGTGTTTGTGGGCAGCAGAAGCACGCATGTGCATGAATACATACTGCATAATATTTTACTGCTGATGGCAGTAATCAGTGCCCCTTAACTAACAAATACAGCAATTACCTCAGTGCAAAGCAAGTGTACATAAAAATAAATAAATAACCTGCTAGTGCAAGGCATACATCACTGCCATGTACTATTTTTCATTTCCAGGTAACTGGACAACAACAAAACAGCACCTTTACTAAAAACTAAAATGTACTAAACAATCCTTGAAAAACTGTTCTAACTTTGCTGTGTTTCATGTGCTGCATATCAGCATATAAGTGACTAGGTGAGTGAAAACACAGAACTACACAATACAAAGTTTGGGTAGAGGAGATTGGGGTGTTTGCTGTAAGCTATACCATTCGCATTTGTTCTGGTGAGTAGAGTCATTACCTGCAGGTTTTTTGCTGTAAACACTGTCTTTTCAGAGAAAATGCAGTGTTTACATTACAGCCTAGTGATAACTTCACTGGCCACTCCTCAGATGTCTGTTAGAGATCCTTCCTGGGTCATGGCTGCCTAAAATGCATCCAAACATTTAGTGTCTCCACCCTCTGCATGCAGACACTGAACTTTCCTCATAGAGATTCATTGATTCAATTCATCTCTATGAGGAGATGCTGATTGGCCAGGGCTGTGTTTGAATCATACTGGCTCTGCCCCTGATCTGCCTCTTTGTCAGTCTCAGCCATCCCTTTGGGGAATCATTGTGATTGGATCAGGCTACCACTTATGCTGATGTCAGGTCTAAAGGAAACAGGGACAAAGCATGCAGCTCCAGACTTGAATACAAGTAACATTTTACTATATATAGGGAGGCAAGAGGAGGCAAGGGGGGCCAGATGGTGGTTTTAACCCTGTAGGGTCAGGAATACATGTTTGTGTTCCTGACCCTGTAGTGCTCCTTTAAAACACCATGATTCTGTGAGCAAGTGGGATGGTCTGTTTCATGAATTAGCCCTCTCAATGAGTTTGCATTGATCTCTTTGTATGTCCAGAGTAAAAGAATGAATGATTATTATTCAAACTCTGGATTGATTGATTGATTGTTTGTTTATTTATTTTTTTTATTGCGCAATACTTAGTTTACATGTTTTTGATACATGAATGATTTATGCACTGTTTAGAGTGCACTGTGTCTAGAACAGTAATTTCTAATTGATTATTATAAAAAAAAATAGGTGTGTATATCTTTAAACTAGCAGATTAACCCTTCCATATAAATACAGGAAAGTGTTTGCGTTGCGCTCATCTTGATAAAGCCAAACTAATTGTGTGAAACACGTTGAAGTGAGTGGAGGTGTGGTGTATGCTCTAGCCTACTGAAGTGAGCGGCGGTGTGGTGTATGCTCTAGCCTACTGGAGTGAGCGGCGGTGTGGTGCATGCTCTAGCCTAAGGGACTTAACCCCTTAAGGACCAAACTTCTGGAATAAAATGGAATAATGACGTGTCAGACATGTCATGTGTCCTTAAGGGGTTAATGGGACAACCTTTCGCCCAAATCATAGTTCCAATCCTCGGACACAGAGACTTGGGGACAATGCTGTGCAGTGGAAGGTGGTAACAGGCACTGAGCACTTGTCATTTAAGCTGCTATTTTCTACTGAAATGGAAATATTACAAAGGTCTAGTAAAGAGAACTTTGCACAGTATTTTACTATTATTTGTGCTTTATTAAAATTGTGCTTATAAGCATTGGATTTATTTTATTGCTGACATTATTTTATGTTATCTTTTATGATGGATTGTAAATACATAGTGCTAAAGATATAACAAGGTTAATATGTCACCAAATATATAAATGAGTGGGGTCACTACTAGTAGAAGAAGTATTCTTTCATAGTAGCAGTTTTTGCAATTTCACATTCACAATCCTTTTTAGCACACAGTTCATGCAGAATATTGCTGATTACATGGTTAATATTTAACACTTAATATTTAAAGACTTGTCTTTACCCGTGTGTCTCACTTCCTTAATTCCAACTCTCTCCTTGACCCTCTTCAGTCTGGCTTCCGCCCTCTCCACTCTACTGAGACCACTCTTATCAAAGTGACTAATGACCTAATATCTGCTAAATCCAAAGGTCACTACTCCATATTAATTCTCCTTGACCTCTCTGCTGCCTTTGACACAGTTGATCATGCTCTCCTCCTTCAAACTCTTCAATCACTCGGTCTCTGTGACTCTGTCCTCTCTTGGTTTTCCTCCTATCTCTCCCAACGCTCATTTAGTGTCTCCTTTTCCAAGGATACCTCCTCCCCTCGCCCTGTCTCGGTTGGAGTTCCCCAAGGCTCTGTCCTTGGTCCCCTTCTATTTTCTCTTTATACTGCCTCTCTTGGAAAACTTATTGCCTCTTTTGGATTCAACTACCACCTGTACGCTGATGACACTCAGATATACCTCTCCTCACCGGACCTCTCCCCGGCCGTCCTGCAACGTGTCACTGCTTGCCTCTCTTCCATCTCTGACTGGATGTCGTCACGCTTTCTCAAACTTAACCTCTCTAAAACTGAACTCCTTGTCTTTCCTCCTCCTAATACTGATCCTCCTCTCTCACTCTCCCTTCAAGTCAGTGATATCCACATAAGTCCATCCCTACAAGCGCGCTGTCTTGGCATCATACTTGACTCTGGTCTCACCTTTGAGTCTCACATCCAGTTTGTTGCCAAGTCCTGTAGGTTCCAACTCAAAAACATAGCCCGCATCCGCCCCTTTCTTACGCAAGATGCTACCAAGGAGTTTGTCCATGCTCTAGTAATTTCCCGCATGGATTACTGTAACTCTCTCCTGATTGGTCTCCCCAAAAGCCGTACTGCCCCGCTACAGTCTGCAATGAATGCTGCAGCTAGACTGATTTTCCTATCCAGTCGGTCCTCTCACACCTCGCCCCTCTGCCAGTCCTTACATTGGCTCCCTGTATCCTATCGGAGTCAATTCAAAGTGCTAACTCATACATTTAAAGCACTGAACAATTCCAGCCCCTCTTATATCTCTTCACTGATCCAGAGGTATGCCCCTCCTCGTACCCTCCGCTCTGCCCGCGACCACCTCCTGACCGCTGCTCGCACCCGTACGGCCAACTCGCGCTTGCAGGACCTCTCACGGGCGGCTCCTCTCCTTTGGAATAACTTGCCTACTGCCATCAGACTCTCCCCTAGTCTTCAATCATTTAAGAAGTGCCTTAAAACCCATCTCTTCAGGAAAGCGTATGGCCTCCCAGAGTAATCTCTCCCTTACATACCTGTCTCTTGCTCTCTCCTATGGGATAGTGCTTTGCTCTCTTCTCCAGCTCTGCTTCACTCCTACCTGATATTTCCTATCCTAATGTTTCTAATACCCCACCTCCTATAGACTGTAAGCTCATTTGAGCAGGGTTCTCTTCAACCTATTGTTCCTGTAAGTTTTCTTGTAATTGTCTTATTTATTGTTACATCCCCCCTCTCAAAATATTGTAAAGCGCTACGGAATCTGTTGGCGCTATATAAATGGCAATAATAATAATAACACAAAGTAGATTACGCACTGGCATATGAATTGAATTTAAAAAAAAAAGAAAAAAATGTTTTTTAGGGCAAAATAGCTTATTGAATAAAATCACTTTGAATTCATATCAATGCAATCAGTGAATAATTGTGTTAATGATGCACACAGGGTGCACATTGATCTTGTAATTCAGTGTTCTTTACTTAACATTAAACCTATTGCATCTATTTTACCTTACAAAAAACATTGCACCAAGTACTGCTGAAAGAAAGAAATATTGACACAATTTAAAATTTTTACACAGTAAAATTAAAACGTATTAGATGAAGACCACAATATTGCCTCTATTGTTGACTGCAATATGCAGAATTTGTACACAACAGCCACTGTTTACTAAGCTTGTTAGGCAAGTTTTGTGGAGTGGTTTCACATTCAAGAGCTTTAGGGATTTCTGCTTCTAACAATGGATATAGTTATTCATCAATTCACAAAAACAAAAATAAAAGTTCAGCTTTGTATTATATCAAAAAAGCACCTCAAGCTCTTACCTTGATTCGAATTTCATAGGCTTTTGGGGGAGCAACTTCCACCTCCTCGATCACAAGCAGCTCATTTACTGCCCAGCTAACAGCTGCCCTGCATTTGATAACCTACAAGTAAATCATATATATTTATTGTTTAGATATTTATCACACAACAGAAATAATTTACAAAACATGCATGTAAACAAAAATATTTATGTGTGTATCTATTATCTATCATTCACCTATCATTGTCCTAGTTTGTTTAGGTGTGCCCACTTGCTGCTTCTGGAATCTTCGCTCCAATATATGTAGGTGCCAGGTAAGTACCTTGTTAGTAATGACAGGTAATGAGACACTAGTAAGATTTTGCATTCTGGGGGCAACCCGGGAGTAAGTCCAGAAACTCTAATGGGCTGGGAGGCAAGATAGGCCCCTGACTTCCTTCATGCCTACATGCCCATCTAAAAAAATGTAGAAAAGGCATTGGGTGAGTTCCCACCATCTGCAGTAACTATGGTGGGTATATTGCCAATGGAATATCGCAGCAAAAAGCTGTTACCAAAGAGTAGATTGTTAGCAAGAGCTCCACTATATGGTGTCCATTCAGCTCGGATGTTAAGCTCAGCCCTTAAAACATATTTTAAGAGTTTAGATAGGAGTATGATATCAGAATTAAGATAATTGTAAACATAGTTATTTTTGCAATACACAAATATATCAAATATAGTTTTTGTGTGTGTGTTACTGTGTGTTAGTTTGTTTGTGTCTGTTAGTGAGTGTCAGTGTGTGTTAGTTTGTGTGTCAGTGAGTGTGTGTGTGTGTCAGTGAGTGTATTACTGTGTGTGTCTGTTACTGAGTGTGTTAGTTTGTCTGTGTCTGCTAGTGAGTCTGTTTGGTATCTGTTAATGAGTGTGTCTCTGTCAGTAAATGTGTGTCTGTTAGCTAGTGTGTATGCGTCTGTTCGCAAGTGTGTGTGTGTGTTTAAAACCCCTTCAGCACTTACCTTTCTCCAGCGCCAGACTCCCTTGGCGCTGGGGACCCTCTGCCCGATCTGCCTCTCAGCTCCGACTGCGCATTCAAACCGCTCTTAGGAAAGCATTACTCAATGCTTTCCTATGGACGTCCAGCATCTTCTCACTGTGATTTTCACAGTGAGAATCGCGGAAGCACCTCTAGCCGCTGTCCATGAGACAGCCACTAGAGGCTGGATTAATCCTCAGTGAAACATAGCAGTTCCAGCTGCAGGGTTAAAACTAGAAGGACCTGGCACCCAGATCACTTCATTGAGCTGATGTGATCTGGTTGTCTGTAGTGGTCCTTTAAGTGTATGTGTATCTGCATGCACTGGCGTACATACCGCGGTCGCAGGGGTCACAGCCCTGTGACCAGGTGCCCGCCGCCATGTGTTGTGGGCCCGTGCAGAGTAAGCGCTGGGGGGGGGCCACGGATCAATTTCCGCACTGGGGCCCCATGGGTCATGTGTACGCCACTGTATTTATTTATCTATCTATTCAATCTAATTGATGAATATTTATTGGCGAAATATTCACAAAATAATATATGCATACAATATTGGTGAGTAGCATGTCACAAGAGAAGAGGGGTGGGTGTGCAGCTATGAACAATTCACATCACTGTTGACCTCAGGTTGTGAAATAGGTACACGCAACATTTCGTTGTGCAGACATACAGAACAATCTACCAAAATAATTTGCTTTTGTATAGTAGACATGGCCTCAAAAAACATTGCCCTAAATGGACTTTGCATTGATGTTTAATAATAAAATGAAACTCTGACCTATTAATTGTGTTTAATATTACAGTTTCATTACAAAGGTTTCAAAGTTCTGCATTATATTAACAGAACTCTGTAGCCTCCCGCCAATGATTACTCATCTCTCTGTGCCTTTAACAAATCTCCCTGTTTGAGCGTTGAGGTTTCAAGGACAGTCTGTATGTAACAGCGCCTGGGTGATATATTTCACATCCTCCTTATTGCTCCAGTTATATTTGCTGGGATATTCATGCAGTTGTGTATTATTTTTCTTCTTTTTTCTACACATTTCTTCTTATTTATTTCTAACTCCTTTAGAATGCTATTAGATCTTCATGCAAAGGCTGACCAAAGATCCTTGACAAGTGGATTGTTTAATCAGCAATGTTAATGTCAGAGATTACTGTTAATGGAATACCTACGTTTAATCTCTTATTGGGCAACCTTTCTGAATATTATCTAAAAACTACATCTCTCTGCTGCCCTTCACACCTGACCTGCCACTCATTTTTTTAAAAACCTCACTCTAACAATAAACAGGTAAAGAATAACTATATTCCTTCCACAACCACACCTGTCACACACAGTTACGAACAGACTATTTCAATATATTTACTTTATTTTCTAGACCCCCTTCGTCATCTATTTCTGTAAGTCTATCAGTTTTTGTTACTACCGCTAACACATCCTGTTTTGAAATTGAAATGAGCTATGTTCATATAATAAAAATAATCAAGGTACCACAATGCAGGGTGAAGTAGATGCCATTTTTATTGTTCATTGGCCTTGTATAGCTGAACTAATAAATAATATACAAAGTAAAGGTACCAATACATTAAGTTATATTGATTTTAAAAATGCTATTTAATATTAATTAAAAAAATAAATAAATAAAACCATTACAAATTCAATGTTTATATAAAAGAATAAAGTTAAAAGTAAAGTAGGAATGAAACATTTCTTTATCTTTATTCTTTATCTGTGTCCATTAATTTAGTTGGGAACCCACCATAGGATCTGAACTAGATGCAATATGCAATATTGATGTTTTTAAGTTAAGTTATTTGTAGGATCTGCAGGTACTCTGAAATTCAGAAGTATCATTTTTTTTCTTTTTACCAAGGTTGATATTTCTTTCTTTTTTTCTAGTTGACCATTGATTAAAATCCATAGAGTCTCAGTAGCTCTAATTTGAAATTAATATGGTTGCTCGGCATGTAGGGCCCTCGGTACATTTGTTATTAATACAAATACATCACAGACACCTTGCACACTTATTTGACAGTAAGAAGTACATGTAGAGAGCTATGCACTTTATCTGATTTAAAGGTGTATGGCAAGATGCATCTTGGACTATTCTCTACCTGGTATTGTTGGTGATTTGTTTTTAAAGATATTTGTAATGGTAGATTATTATTATTTTTTTATATGCTTTGTAATTCCTTGGAATTTTTCTTAGTATTTCTTTTTTGAGCATGGCCATATAGGGTAAGATTCAAGAAGGTTATAACCACTTTCATTGGTCAGAAGAAATTTTCAAGTAGAGCAAGGTTTACTTATTAGCCCTTTTAAATGTTAGTCGGTGTCAAGACCAGAAGCCCTAAGGGATACCAGAATACAAAATACACGATTAAACAAAGCCAGGTCATGTACCACAAATACTAAGTATTGACCTCACAAAAACCATGACAGTACAATGAAGAGAGGTTATAGGCCCCTGTGGCCTCTGATTGACCTGTGTCATGTGTGATGCCAAAATGACCGCAACTGCACATTGTGTGGGCAAAGAGTACTGACAAGACGCAGGCAACAACTTGAATAAAGGGAGAGAGATAGAGAATTTCGGGTCATTGCTGACAACAGAACAAGGACCGACGTCCTCAAATCCGGGATGGGAATCACCAGATTGGGAGAGAGCTCCCAGGATTGTCAGAGGATGTCTGGCTCGTGGAACATGTAAGACAGTTGTCAACGAAAGGGTGCCTATATAATACATTGAATTAGTCTCAATTATCAATATAGGGTTACTTCATTAGTCTCATTTCCAGTGCAGTCACTGCTTGTTAGTGGCCAGGCACTACTTGTTAAAACAAACTACTGTTTGAAGCTGCACAATTTCAACCAGCTGCTGCTACCTGATGCCACTTCATTCCTCTCTACAGGAGTCACTAATTGATACTAAGTGACTGGTTTCCAACCCGGTCCCTACTGTTTAATGGATGCGTCTAAACCTTAAAACTTAACACCAACCTCTTTCATGCGTAAAGAAATTAGCAAAAGCTAAATCACCCCATATCCAACAGGTAAAATTGTAGCTATATGGTATTATATTGAATTCCTAAAGTAAAGTACAGGTGTCATTTAAATGAACAGTTAATATAACAGAAATTAGCCTCAAAAGATAATTATATATGTATTTGGCATAGCACAAAATCGCAGTATAAAGCACTTGATACATTGTTGATATCTTCTGATAAGGCCAATCACATAGTGAACTGCGCATACTCATGGTGAGCCTTTTATACGGGTAAGATGTTGTAACGGACGCCTTCAGTTGACAGATGCTCCTAGCGCTTCCTGAGGACTCCACGCACTGCAAAAGACACCACAACCACCCCAGACTCCACAACCGCCGTAGCTTAACTGGAGCCGCGCCGTCTTCCTTCCACCCTGAATGAACCTCCAGCATTCAGGACCGTGTGGGAAAGACCTCTCCTCCAAGGAGAGCGTAACAGGAACAAGAACTAAGTGATTAAAGCTCCAGGGAATATGCAGCGCATAGCAATCCCCAGTGTGATATAGCAGCTCCCTCCAATAACGAGACAAGGCTACGTATTGAGGGTCAAGAAGAACTCTGGTTTAATGACAGGGACTCTGCTTTTATGCAGTGCTCCCCTGCAAGGTAGGTGCCCACAGGCAATTAGGCATTAACCAATCATATATCGGTTACATCCCACATATTCCCTCCCCTCTGCCTGGGAGATAATTGAGTTTCCTACTGTATCTACTCAATTATCTCCAAGCTAAAACTTATAAATTTTTATACATTTCTATAACTTCTCAAATATACATGTCACAAACATAAAACATACATTTTCATAATCAATCCATTCAGGGGAACAACATATTAACAAATGGCACGAATCAGACCAGGGATTCAAAAATTAGCAAAAGTATTTTTAAAAACCCACTGCCAGCATGGCTTTCCGGCCCAAACCAGTTTCAGAGTCTTCTATCCTGGAGATAATTGAGAAGTCATCCAATTATCTCCAAGGACAGAGGCAAAACTCCATTAGCCACATGGCAGACAAAGGACAATAAAAGACATAAAAATACATACTGTTCAATCGCTATGGAGCCAAAGTCTTTCATACAGTCTTTCAGTATACGGCTGGGCTCCATGGCATTGCTATCTGGGGTAGCATGGCTTTAACAGTCCGCAGAAAGGCACAAATAAACCTTTCGGCAGGGAAAATAACAGGTTTGAACTGCAGGGCCATAGTCGCAGGGCAGGAGGCTAGCAATAAGTCCTCTCCAATGCCCAGTGGCAAATGGCAGTTTGTCACAGATGTGGTTATTACCTTTAACAGCATGTGCTCTACACTTTACCAGTAAGAGGCTAGTCTGTTAGCTGGTAAAAAAATAAGAACGAGCTTGGAAACTACTTGCAAATTAGTAGCCACTAGAAGCTATGGATTGCTGTTAACATCGACCGCTTATGGCAGTTATTTACAGACGAGATCCTTGATGTAATTATTTTAGATAAGCATTTCAAATGGTCACAATCTGTTAGAAAAAAAAATGTTTTCAAATGATTTATCTACAAAAGTCACTATTTAAGTATATGTGATTATTTGTAGATAAGTCTTTGAAACGATTTCCTAACAGACTGTGATTATTTGAATTATAAGAATGAAGAGAGGAGCCGCAATCAATTCCAGTCAACAGCAGGATCACTGGAGCAGGACCAGCAATCTCACAACACTCAGACAAACAGGAAAAAAGTCTCCAGGCACTCAAGGCAGTCAAACCATAGGCAGATTTATTAGGTCAAAAAAGTGACACAGCAGCTTGACAAAGACCTTGTAGCAGGTCAAACTTTTTGACCTAATAAATCTGCCTATGGTTTGAACACCGTGAGTGCATGGAGACTTCTTTCCTGTTTGTGATTATTTGAATTACTTATCAAAAATAAATCAATTGAGGCCTTTGTTTTTATTTTCCATATTTATTGCAATCTGTATTTTAAGAACCCAATGGATTTAAGTCAGAGCCGGATTAAGGTTGCCCAGGCCCCTAGTCACTGTGCCCGATTGGAGCCCCCTCCAAAGCCCTGGGCTCTGTTTCTGTGAGTGATGAGTGTGGTGGCAGTGTATGGAGGAGGGTGAGAGCTTTATGGGGAGGCTGAACGGGACTGTTTGTGTTGGCTGAGAGTTGCATGTGTGGTGGCTGAATTGTGTAGGGAAGTGTGAGAGTTGTGTATGTATGTATGTTCTCCCACCTCTCTTTCTGTTAAGTGGAGTGTGAATCTCTTGTAGACAAGAGATCACTTTAAGAGTGCCCTCGTGGTAGTATGTGTCTGATATTGATACAGACTACAATGCTCCCTCTGTGAAGTGAAGCAGGGCAGGAAGATCTTTTATCTCCCTGCCATCTGGAGGAGGGCCTGTTTAGAGCCAGAGCTCAAAGCCCAGACAGGTCTGATCCAGTCCCTAAACAGCCGCATTGGTTGCCAAAAGAGTAATCTAGCTCTGATTAAAGTATATATTTTTCTTTTTTCTCTGCCATCTATTTTGTATTGTTTGCGATGTGTAATTAAGGGTTAATCATTGAGCTGCATGACATGCATAATGTATAATAGTTTCTCACACACCATTACTCCTTGTGCCTTAGAATCCAGACACAAATGCAAACTGATAATCTCTTTTTGTTAACAAAAGCACAAATTAATACCTAGAATGGGACATGTATTTAGAGAAAAAAAGATCTGTTCACTTACTTTGCCTGCTGTCTCCATTTTGCTGATTAGAAAAATAAGGATGTGATTGCACATGCATATATACGGACACAGACCGTATGGAGTTAATCATTTGCTATGGTAAAAATACTTGGCCCTGCCCATTGCATTCCTAGAGTGCTTTGAGACTTTTTTCTAACTGTATATAGTAACATACGAATACAGCAGTATTTCCTTTCCTGGTTTCCTTGGGAATCTTTTTTTTATTTTCAAATTTGTAATTAGGTTGTGTATATGATATGTTGTAACAATAAAGGATATGTTTTTTTCCATTTTAAAGTTGTATGGACATGCATTTTTTTCTGTAGGACTTGTCTCTTTGCCGACATCATCAAAAGTAAACCATGTATCCAAAAGATCCCAGAGTTCATTAACCCCCTTCAGGACGGAGTCAATAGTGCACGTTCTGATCAAAACAAAACGTAAACAAAAACTGGAATTTGCGCTAATGTCTGTTCACCCGTAGTTCCCCTCTTTCATATTATATGCACCCACACTTATTATATATCATTTTGTTCAGGAGAAACAGGGCTTTAATTTATCATCAACTATTCATATATGGAACATAATTCATTATGAATAAAATTTTAAAAAAATGTGAGAAAATAAGATTTTTTTTTTAAATTTGTATTTCCGTCTGACATTTTAGCTGTGAATGTCATAATACTGTTAGGTTTTACTGCACAAAAATGCACATATTTGTAATCAGCGATGTCTCACGAGTACAACAGTATCCCCCATTAACAGGTTTTATGGTGTTTTGGAAAGTTACAGGGTCAAATATAGAACGTTCCATTTTCAAATAGAAATTTGCCAGATTGGTAATGTTACCTTTGAGACGGTGTGGTAGCCCAGCAATGAGAATTACCCCCATAATGGCATACCATTTGAAAAAGTAGACAACCAAAGGTATTGAAAGTGGGGTATGTTTAGTCTTTTTTAGTAGCCACTTAGTCACAAACACTGGCCAAAGTTAGCGTTCATATTTGTTTTTGTGTTAAAAAAGCAAAAAACAAATATTTGGCCAGTGTTTGTGACTAAGTGGCTACTAAGAAAGACTGGACATACCCCACTTGCAATACCTTGGGTTGTCTACTTTTGCAAATGGTATGCCATCATGGGGGTAATTCTCATTCCTGGGCTACCATACGCTCTCAAAGGCAACATAACCAATCTGGCAAATTTCAATGTCAAAAAAATGAAATGCAGGCCTTATATGTGACTCTCTAACTTTCCAAAACACCATGAAACCTGTACATGGGGGGTACTGTTATTCTCGGGAGACTTCACTAAACACAAATATTAGTGTTTTAAAACAGTAAAACATATTACAACAATAATATAGTCCATAAAAGAGCCGTTTGTTTGTAAAAAAAATGCAAAAAACGTAACTTTTACTTAAAATATCATCGTTGTAATACAATTTACCAATTTGAAACACTATAATATTTGAGTTCAGCGAAGTCTCCCGAGTAAAACAGTACCCCCCATGTACAGGTTTTATGTTGTCTTGGAGAGTTTCAGGGTCAAATATAGTGCTTGCAAATTAAATTCTCTGCACTTTCTCCCTGTGTTGTCAGGTATGTCAATCAAATTTGAATTAATCAAATCACCTAATTATGTTAAAAGATTACTTAAATACACACGTAGAATTTTAATATATATGCATTTATAGGTATTTAAATTCTACGTGTATACTAATGTAATCTTTTATGTAATTATATGTATTTATCTATATATATATATTTGCGGTTATTTGCATTTTATATATAGATAGATATATATATAGAATGTCATTCTAAGTGTATTTTGTTACCAATATATATATATATATATATATTAATAACAAAATACAGTTAGAATGAAATTACATATGTATATATAATTTATATTACTTATTATTTTGTTTCAATATTTTATTTATACATTTTATTATTTTATTTATTTATTATTGTAATTATACGTATTTATATATATATAATATATGTGTATATATCTATTATATATATAATATATGTATATTATATATATGTAACGTCATTCTAAGTGTATTTTAATACTAATATATGTACTTATATTAGTATTAAAATGCACTATGTATGACGTTAAATATATATAATATACATATATATTATATATATAATATATATACATATATTATATATATATATATATATATATATATATATATATATATAAATATATTTATTTTATTTTTAAACATCTTTAATATTTTTTTTTTACAGATCCCACCAGCAGGGGGACTGTCTGATATTTTAGACAGTCCCCCTGCTGGCAGATCCACAGCCAGCTATAGGGTGCCATGTGATCGCTCTTTGAGAGCGATCACATGGCCCCCGGGGGCCTGATTTGCCGTGGGGGGGCTGCCTGGGCTGTGAGGCAGTCCTCCCGAAGCAGAGCGCCGGTAAGGTAAGTATACCAGGCGCTTCAGGGCCCACTTAAAGCGTGACGGCATAGAACGTCGTAACGGCGTTAAGGGGTTAAAAAAAGCACACACACAATTCAATAGGAAACATTATTCTAAAAAAAACAACAACTGAAAATTCAAGTATTATAATACATTGCAGATGATTTACAAACACAAGAAAAACATTCTAGATTAATGACTGCGTTTATAAACTACAATTTAAGGGGGTGATCTGTATCACAGCAAATGGTCACTAGGGGTTCATGGATGAGAAAGGAAAAACAGAAGAGAAAAATATGTGAAATATGAATCTTATGTTACAAATCAATGAGGAGAAAAGACATTGGAACATATGCTTTTAAATGACATGCTCATTGTTTAGATTGTATATGATCCATAGTATTCAGGTCACAGAATATCTTGATATTTCATGAAATGTTTATTTTTTAAATTAGGTTCAAATTCCCTCTGTGTGCCTCTGTGTGCCTCTTTCTCTCCTCCTAGTACAGCTTGCCCACTTACAAACCGTGTGTATCACTTTGATCCCTTTGCCTTCTGTACCTCTATTTGTTGTGTCTCTTTGTCTCTACCTCAGTCCCTCTGTGTACCTCTTTCTTGCCCCAGCCCCACTGTGTGCCTTTCTCCCCCTCTCTTCCCCCTCTGTCTCTTTCTCCTCCCCCAATGTCTCTCTCCCCACTGTTTTTCTCCCCACTTCCCCTGTCTCTCTCCCCCCTCTTTCTCTTTCTCCCCATTCCCCCTGTGTCTCTCTCCCCTCTGTCTCTTTCTCCCCATTCCCCCTGTGTCTCTCTCCCCCTCTGTCTCTTTCACCCCTTCCCCTGTGTCTCTCTCTTGCCCCTCTGTCTCTTTCTCCCCCTCCCCCGTGTCTCTCTCTCCCCCTCTGTCTCTTTCTCCCCACTCCCCTGTCTTTCTCTCCCCCTCTGTCTCTTTCTCCCCATCCCCCTGTGTCTCTCTCTCCCCCTCTGTCTCTTTCTTCCCACTACCCCTGTCTCTCTCTCCCCCTCTGTCTCTTTCACCCACTCCCCCTGTGTCTCTCTCTTGCCCCGCTGTCTCTTTCTCCCCTGTGTCTCTCTCTCCCCCTCTGTCTCTTTCCCCCCACTCCCCTGTCTTTATCTCCCCCTCTGTCTCTTTCCCCCCTCTCCCCCTGTCTCTCTCTCCACTCTATCTCTTTCTCCCTGCTCCCGTCTTTCTCTCTAGCCCTCTGTCTCTTTATTCCCCCTCCCCCTGTGTCTCTTTCTCCCCCATCCCCCTGTGTCTCTCTCTTACCCCTCTGACTTTTCCCCAATGTCCCTGTGTCTCTTTTCTCTTGCCCCTTTGTCTCTTCCCTGTCTCCCTCTTGCCCCCTGTCTCTTTCTCCCCCCTCCCCCTGTCTCTCTCTCCCCCTCTGTCTCTTTCTCCCCCTCCCACTGTGTTTCTCTCTTGCCCTCTGTCTCTTTCTCCCCCTCTCCCTGTGTCTCTCTCGTTCCCCTCTATCTCTTTCTTCCCCCCGACCCCGTGTCTCTCTCTTGCCCCTCTGATAGTTTATTATCCTTTTTACACTTATTGGTCCATCTGGGAGATGACATCTAGGTAGAAACTGGGATATTAACCCAACATCTAACAGCTTCTTATTATAGTCGCCGTAAGTGATTCCGGCGGCCATCTTTTTGGTGGGTTTCAAGTACTAACTCAACTGATAGGACTTAACCCTATTAAATCACTTATTGACTAGGTTTAAAACTGCAATGGCTGTGAAAAGATCTAAGCTCTTTATTGAGAAAGTCCAAAGGACGAAACCGGTCTGACTATTTTGGGGCCTTCAGAGGTTTTTACTCACCCTATCTGGGACATCCACTATTCAGAAGTTGTTTTTCCATCACTCCTTGGGATCCGGAACCCTGTGATTAAAGCTTGAATTATTGTTCCTCTTTGGATATTATCTAACCAGCATATTTCAGCAGATCTGTTACCAGTGTATGTATACTACTTTATTGGTGACCTTCACATTTGATTTTATAGCACACCACACCAATCCTGCATGTGTTTTTTTGTATATATATACATATATATGTTTAGGAGTTAACCGGGGTGTAGGTGGAGACAAGAATACACATTATACTATCTGTATTCTTACACATACACCCCAAAATGTATAGACTTCTTTAATAGCATAAATAAATCAAACAGACTAATTTTACAAAAATGTTAATCTTAATTCACGATAGTAGGAGCACCAAAATACTTTGGCCCTGCCCCTGGAATTTCTAGCTTTAAAAAAGCAACAAATTAAGGGGCGTGGTTTGACTGCCGATCGTGCTGTCCGCATAGAGTCAGAGCTCTGCACCCGAAACTCATCAAACCGCCCTGTAATCAGCTACAACCTGCACAAAAGGCACGGAAACCCACCCCTGCATAAAGCCAAGATGAGGAGTTCGCTCCGGTATGGATGTCCAGCTGCAAGTCGGCCAAAAAGAGCCACAGAGAAGTTCCATCGGTGGCCGACATGCTCACCTCGTAAAGGCCTACTGCCAGCGGACTCACAAATTCATTGGGCCCTGCTGGATCGACTGACCACACAGGTAATCCCTTGGAGGCTTCCTCCAGTGCCATACTACACTCATTGGCGGAAGTGAAGGGGTACCTAGTGGCTGAAATTGCCCCCACGGCCGTGGAATTGAAGGCCGAAATCTCTACTATTGGGGCCCGCATCACAGCACAAAGTCTGCCAGATATCCCCGAACACCAATGGCTAGTCAATAGAGTCCACAGAGCCCTCAGAGCCAGAGGCCCAAAGAACATCAAAACCAGAGACGTTATCAAGAAGTGGCATTATTTCAAAACAAAGGAGGCCATCTTGAGACACAGCAGGACACAGACCTTTACATATGAAGGGACTGACCTACAACTGTACCAAGATGTCGCCTTGGCCACACTCATCCGCAGGTGGGAATGGAAACCTGTGACCGACCTGCTGCGCAAAAAAGAAATCCGTTTTGCGTGGTGTTACCCGAAGATATGCTCCTTCCGTCTAGCGGTACAGGGACACTTGAACCATTGCCTACAGAATGGGAAGACCGAAGTCTCTGACCGGCCTGAGCTGCAGACTGAAAACTTGACACAGTGGAAAGGCCTGTGGACCATGCCACATGCAAGCTATCTCATAATTTCATAATTTTATGGTTTTACAATTTCTATTTTGGGTTTAAGTTGTTGGAAGTTAACCAGGGTTGAGTTACCATTGATATTGACACAGAGGGAGTAATAGTGCAGGACTTGTCTGATGAGACAAAGACGGGGTAACTACTTGAAGTCCATGGAATGAGGGTTGAGAGACAGGGCATTGAGACATGCTGAGGGAACCTAGATAGTTAAATGGTGTATGCCGATAGTTAGCTTGTCACTCATCAACTCCGATACACACATACTCTTGAGGGAAAAAAACAACAAAAATACATAAAATAAACAACAACGAAAAAAAAAAGAAAGAAAGAAAAGAAAGTAACAAAAGGAAAGTGAAAAGGTTTCTTTGTTTTTTATTGAAAAACAAAAGAAAAAAGAGGGGGACGAAAAGAGGTCGAACAAATGGCATATGGAATGTTTAGATGCAAGAGTTGGTATTTTGCTCAATAGATAATCAGTTATTGTTAGACAAGTTAAGATTGGTAATGTGTTTACATGTCTGGTGTTAAAATGAAACTGCATGCGTTGAGGGCAGCGGATGGTGAGCACGGGACATGGGACAGAGGGCGGATAGTAGATGAAGGGCCCCAACAGGGGAGAGGATTTGATCTACCGGGGACTTATGCCCAACCACAGAACCCATGAAATGTATGTAAATTTCCCTAAAGTTTAAGCACCCGCAAGCCTTCATAACCCGCTGTCTATCAGAAGCATTGAGGCATACGACATGACTGTGGATGCAGGACCGACTGCCAATAGAGCTAGACCTTGCATGGGCCCTCCCCCCCTAGGCTAACCCACCCCTGCCACTGGATGCTCGGACAGTACTACTTCGCTGGAGCATGACCCGCTCCTGCCATAGGAATACCAAGACGCAGACCCCTAACACCTCACACCTCCGAGTGAGACCGACTGTTGTTCCATTATCGGTGTACATATCGAATCACAGGCCACCTTACATTCCACTGGGTTAGAGAGCACACACCCCGCAGTATTGGACAAGTCCACACTAGAAAGGAACCCCCCCCCCCACCCAGACCAGGACAGGTAGGATTCTGTTACATTAATATGAGCTTTGTAAGGGTGCTAGATAGCTGAGCTCCCCCCCGTTAGAGGTGATTCCCCCCGACGTGGTGGATGCCCACCCCCATAGATCCTGGCAACCGCTAAACCCGTAAACAACAGACTTACAGAATTGTACATATAATGAAGTTAATTTACTGACGTACAGTGTACTAACTTGTTCATCTGCTTTTTCTTTTTTTTTGTATATTGTATACAACCATTTTTATTCTTCTACCTCTTTCTTTCTCACTCTTTCTCCCGCTACTCTTCCCCTTCCCCTTTCCCTTCCCTTCCCCCTACTCCCCCCTCGAACTTGGACATAGTCCTTCCCTTCAAAGTCTGCAGCCTGGGTGGACAACGCTGGTCCCAGTCTAAGCGCACTGTAAGTGGAAGGTGAGGCCAACGCTGGGTAAGCCTACTGACACACCATACAACACCATAGCATGGAGCTCAGGTGTAGACTCTTGCTCAGAGAGATTAGATGCTACAAAGCAGACATAACCTTTATTAAAGAATCTCACATCCCACGTAGCTCAAGGACACAACTCACAGACCATATTGATACAAGAGCATATGCACCTAGAGCACTGTGTAAAAAAATGGGCTAGAAATCCTGATTCACAAGTGGTGCCCTATCCAAATCACAGGAGTTCAGACAGACACTGATGAACGGTATGTGGTCCTGACATGTACTCTCATCTCCAACACCTACCACCTACTTAACGTATACGCACCAAGCACTCCTAACAAACTGCTCTGGACAGAACTAGAAACCTTGACAAAAACTCTGCGTAGAGCAGGGGTGGGGAACCTTCGGCTCTCCAGATGTTTTGGACTACACCTCCCATGATGCTTTGCCAGCATTATGTGTGTAAGAGCATTATGGGGGATGTAGTCCACAACATCTGGAGAGCCAAAGGTTGCCTATCCTGGCCTAGAGGGATCTTAATACTAGGAGGTGACTTGAACGCGACACCATGCCCATCGACTGACCGTAGAGGGGGACAACTTCTCCCCCATCCACAAAATAGGGGATGACAAGATATACTTTTAAATAGGTTCATACACAATACAGAACTGTTGGACCCTTGGAGGATCCAGCACCCTGGTACAAGGGACTATATGTTTTATTTGACCGCACATGCCTCCTATTCCCGCATTGACCCTTTCCTCACCAATCATATGGGTGTGTAAGAAATGATGAATTAGAATCAAATTAGAAGGTAAATCAAATTTAAGAAATAGAATGTAGATCTGTATGATTGACCTTTGGACCTTTAATATCAAAAGGAGATGTTACAAGTGCCATGTAAACCAGGAGGAACAAGGTGGTGTCATTTCCAGGACAAACAGTCTTTGATCTAACTGTTAATGTAGATGGGACAGTTGGGGTTATCAACTCCAAAATCAAAGGCCTTTTGTCTTACTGTTAACAAAGCATACCTTAGAACAGGATATTAGACCAGTTTGTTCATCCTGAGTTTTGTGTTATCAATAGGGTGTTAATGAGTTTTCCCCAACTTATAAATTTAAATAATAAATAGCTGTTTACTTCTATTGTGAACCACCTACATCAAACAAGAAATAAGGAATTTATTGTTTAGCTCCCAAACCCATCACATGCCCCCAAGATAATTTAGGTAGATGGAGGGAAGATATGGGTAAATGGAAGGAACAACTTCAAAGAGAAAAAGCTGTATAAATGTAGGCCCAAAATGGCTAGAAGGGGGGCAGTTCTGGTAGGAGCTTTCAAGGAGACTACCAAGAGGTCCAGAGGAGACTTCAATATACAGATCTACACTCTGTTGGTAACTATATTTGACTGGGATACTTGGTTGTTTTCTGTGATAGTTGTGGTACTGTATTGTTTTATATCATTGTGTGTTGTTTGGTTTAACCTCAATATATTTGCTGTGTATTAGATTATAGAGCAGGTTGAATTATTGTATATACTGTATATGTGTTGTGTATTATACTTTAGAGCACATTGTTAATGCATTTACTACTATATATCTATGAGTGGTCTTTGTTTTGTAGCTTGTATATGAACTGTTTATTATTCTGATGCAAGTTAATAACCAATATATATTGTGGTTGCCTTAATTGATTATTTGAGATATTGTATTTATGGAAAGTGTGATTATTCCATTCTTCTGTGATACACTGTGACTTGAATGTTATTAATTATTGAGGTTTCTATGTTTAATACTATTTTATTAAACCTGATGTATTACCAGTGAATTTATTTATTTTATTACCCTTGTTCGTGTGTTTTATTTGTTGCACCTTCCTCAAAGAACAGGGACCCTGTGTGGAAGGGTAAACTGTAATTTCTTACAGGTATGCAGTGGACTAAAACATCCACGATTAGTCTTATCTCATGGTCTGACTTTGTGGATATAGAACTCACCATGAGCGTCCCTGGTACACATACACCATGGAAGTGGAGAATGAATGCCTCCCTTCTCAGAGACCCACAGATAAACGAAAGAATCCACCAGGAGAATACACAATATTTCCAGACGAATTACACTCCTGACATATCGCCAACCACACTATGGGTGGCGCACAAGACTGTATACAGTGGATGCTCATAAAAATAGCAACCCAACAAAAAAAGATAAAATACGACAGACTGACTGAACTGCAAAAACAGCTCAGCAAAACAGATATGCAACATAAACAGACAGCAACCCAAACCACGACCATGGAACTGAGAGAAATTAGGCGGCTGATCAGGGACCTGATCAAACTATATGAAAATACATGGTGAGCAGCCGATCTGATATGGTGGGCTGAGAGATCTCGAACGCCTTCTCTGGTCCTTTCCATGGACACAGAGAAGACGTTTGACAGAGTCCAATAATACTATATATTCACATTCTTGAAAAAAATGAACTTGCCAGCTGCCTTTGTGACGGCAGTTTGAGCCCTGTACTGAAATCCCAGGGCACACACAATAATACCTGGAGCAACTCCACAACCTTTTGAGCTGCAAAACGGCACTCACCAGGGTTGTACCTTATCCCCTCCCCTGTTCATACTGGCTCTAGAGCCCTTGCTACACCTAATCAGAACAAACCCACGAATTAAAGGAATTACAGTGGCATCTGATGAATTTAAAGTATCCGTATATGCGGGCAAAGTCCTACCCAACTTCACTAACCCGAAAAAGTCAGTCCCTTGTCTCCTTGACCTGTTGGAAACATACAAGCAGGTTTTGGGATATAAAATTAATATAGATAAGTCCGTAGGCATGTTCCTAAGGATGTCGGAGATGGATGTTACATGGTTAGGACAAACGACCGAACTGAAAATTAGCCTGCAGCCTATTAAATATCTGGGCATCAAATTGACCTGGAACCCCAACAACTTATTATTATTATTATTATTATTGCCATTTATATAGCGCCAACAGATTCTGCAGTGCTTTACAATATTTTGAGGGGGGGGGGGGTGTAACAATAAATAGGACAATTACAAGAAAGCTTACAGGTACAATAGGTTTAAGAGGACCCTGCTCAAACAAGCTTACAGACTATAGGAGGTGGAGTATTAGAAACACTAGGACAGGAAATATCAAGTAGGAATGAAGCAGAGCTGGAGGAGAGAGCAAACCACTGTCCCATAGGAGAGAGCAAGAGACAGGTAAGTAAGGCAGAGGTTAGGGGCTGTATAGAGAGAATAAGGGGCTGTAGTAGTGGGGTTAGGGTTGTAGTGTGGGGTTAGGGTTGAATTAGGGGGGTTAGGGATGTAGTGGGGGTAAGGGACTGTAATAGGGGGGTTAAAGGCTGTAATAGGGATAGGGGCTGCATTGGGGAAAGGACCTGCTGTTTTATTATAAGGGCTGTAGTTGGGTATACAAGCTGTTATTTGGGTAAAATGGCTGTAGTAGGTGGGTTAGGGCTGTAGAAGTAAGTAAAATGCTGTAGAATAGGTGGGGCTGTAGTAGGCTGGGGCTAGGGGCTGTAGTCTGGGGTTAGGGCTGTAGTAGGGAGTAAGGGACTGTAGTAGAGGGGTTTGTGTTATAGTAGGGAGTTAGGGGCTATAATAGGGAATTAGAGTCAGTAGTATGGGGTTTAGGCTGTAGTTGGGAGAATAGGTGCTATAGTAGAGGAGTTAGGGGCTGTAGCAGTAAGTAAGGGACTGTGTTGGAATGCTACTGCTGTAGTATGGTGAGTAAGGGGCTGTTGTGGTGGGATAGGGCTGTAGTAGGTAGGTTAGGGCTCTGGTGGGGGATAGGGCTGTAGTTTGGAGTGAGGGGCAGTTTTAGGGGGTTAGGCTGTAGTAGGGAGATAGGTGCTGTAGTAGAGGGGATAGGTGCTGTATAGGGAGGGTAAGGGGTTGTAGTAGTGGTGTTAGTGCTGTAATGGATGCTTAGGGCTGAATTGGGGGGGTTATGCATGTAGTGGGGGTTTAGGGCTGTGGTAGGCGTGTTATAGCTATAGTTATTGTGTAAGGGGCAGTAGTAGGGTGTAGGGGCTAAATAAAAAAGCTCTAGTATATTCTCCCCTTCCCGAGGCTTACCTTGGGCCAGGTAGGGCAAATTCTGCTTCCAGATGGTCTGAGTGGGAGATTTGATGCTTTGTCCCAGGAGCCTGGAGCCGAGTGCACCTGGGCAGAGTCTAATGTGAGGGGCTGAGCCTAGCACTGCAATACACCTCTTCCGAGGTGCACCCACCCTGTAGTGGTGGCAGTGAAAATTTTAAGTTTTAACTTACTCCATTCCTCTCAGAAAAAAATCTCAGTGATCTTACATTACTGCCAATAATATTTTTCCATCAAAAACTGGTGGGCCACTACACCGAGGGCCCCTATGGAAAAACCTCCCCTGTCCTCACCTGGTCATCAACATGTTGACTGGGCTTGTTATTTCTTCAATGGTAGGATTTTAATTATTTATTGTGTCTGGTTTGTATAAAACTTTTTTTCAAAAAATTTATATTAAATAAGTTACCATGATATTGTGGGATTGCAATTTTTAAAAAATGATCACGTTAGCAGTCAAATTCTTCATATCTTTTTGAAGTCTAAACAGGGTCATGCATCACCAATATATCACTTTGTAGTGGTTCTCCGGAATAGCAGAGCACTGAGTCATGCCCTTCAAATTCCAAGGAATGGCTATCCAGTAATCTACTAGAAATACTGTCTGGAAATCCCTCTCCCATGCTTTCATAACATTTAATTTCGTTTTGGGCCGAGAATTTACATAGAGTAACACAATTAAATAATTAGTTTCTTATCTGGGTCATCAATATAGATTGTTCTTCTCTAAATGAGTGTATTTTTGAGTGTAGATACCAGCTCACTTAGTTTTTTAGCAATAATTTCATATTTGGGGCAACCGATTCATCATACTTTATTCATACTTTAATTTAAATGTATCAAATGAGAGTAAGGAATTATTTAAAAAGAAATCGTCCATCGTATTAGGAGAGAGTAATCTCCAGAAAGCCAAGTCAATCCCTGGTGTAACATGTTCTAAGACAGATAGTGGCTTAGCTCTGGACCACAAAGCAGTCCCCTTTACCTCCTTGAACAATACATCCCATGCCCTGAATGTAGGAA
The DNA here is from genome assembly GCF_036172605.1 of Pelobates fuscus. Lineage (NCBI taxonomy): Eukaryota > Metazoa > Chordata > Amphibia > Anura > Pelobatidae > Pelobates > Pelobates fuscus. The sequence continues at coordinate 187,505,607 of NC_086322.1, read as the reverse complement.
GTATTGGCAAAGTAGTCATGTGAATGCAGAAGCAACTTTTCCTTCTCGAATAATAACCACCAGGGCAGGTTTCTAGTTCTATGGCAGGTTTTTAGATCAATTAAATTTTAAAGGCCTGCGCTGCGTCCGCAGCAAAGTAATAATTTATGAAATCCCAAACCACCATTTACTAAGATTTACTCTTGGATTCTGTAAAACCGAAATCTGATCCTCCTGGGCTTACCTAACCAAATGTACCCAATCTTAGCTGAATTGATTTTCCTGAAGACTGACAACGGGACAGACAGGATATGGCTCATAAGAAGTATAACATTTTGGGGTGAAAATACATTTTTAAGGAATACATCCTACCCAGCCATGAAACCTTCAAATCCCTCCACTTATCTGTTAGACATGTGCAATTCATTTCGTTCCGAATACAAATTCGGACGAATTTTGGAAATTCGGACATTCGGATGCTTCGGAAGTGCCGAAGTCCTTTGGATTTCTAAAAAGTAGCAAAACAGGAGAGGGTTGGGGTTAGGGGATGGGGTATGGGTAGGGTTAGGGGTTGGGGTAGGGTTAGTGGTTGGGGTAGAGGTAGGGTTAGGGTTAGGGTTAGGTATCCCTCCTCACCTGTGGGTGCGGGATGCAGTATGTGGGGAGAACTGGGAGAAAATTTAAAATTAGTTTTCAAGAACATAGAAATAACATCAAAAAGGGTCTATTGACTCATTCAGTGCCAGTCCACTGTAATAGCTGCCCCCTCTTCAGTTTTAATACATTAAAATGCATTGGCATAGAACAAGTAAGCTTGAATGAAAGAGGTGGGGATCTAATGATGACCTTAAGACAACGTGAGGGTTATTGGATCCATACATTGAAAACCATGAAACCAAGGGGTTTGAACGTAGATTTTGATCTGATTTGTTTTTTATAATTATTTTTTATTTTTTATTTTATTTATTTTTATTTATTTTTATTTATTTATTTTTATTTTTATTTTTATTTATTTTTATTTTATTTTATTCTATTTTTATTTTTATTTCTATTTTTATTTATTTTTATTTTTAATTTTATTTTTATTTTTAATTTTATTTTTATTTTTAATTTTTAATTTATTATTTTTATTTTTATTTTTATTCTTTACCTTTATTTATTTTTAATTTTAATTCTAAATTTATTTGTATTTTTCTTATGTTTCTTTTTGTTCTATTCCCCCTAAGGTGTTTTCACACTAGTCATAGGCTTTACTATGTTATCTTGATTGTTTTTGGCTATATATATGATATGCTGTTAATTCATGTACTATATTTGTTTTTCTTTATACCATGGACTTGTGTTTATGATAAAACGGAACTCTCCCTATGTGCCACCTCTGCACTGATAAACAAAATCAAACTGAGGCTTGGACAGCAACTCCGGAACGCCGTAACCGGAAGTAGCCCGAACCCGGAAGTGAGCGGCTGAGCCGGCGTTTTCGCGCCAAACCGGACGGACTTAAAAGGGAGGTTTCTGGACTTGATTTTCATGCTTGCATATGGATGATTGTATGCTCGATGCCCCTGAGGAAGTTCATCTCTGAACGAAACGCGTAGGGCTTTGTTTTTAGTGCTAGAGTATTAGCATTTTTATTTTCATTATCGGTTTTATTTATTTATTTAATTTTTATGCATCTGGTTCCTCTGCTCCACTGGATTTCTCCATTGGGATGTGTGACTCCATCTGAACCTTGATGTGCCTATTTGACACTGCAATTTTGTAAGTGTACCTGTGAATAAAGTGTGTCATTTTTTACTTGGATACTCTGCACTATTATTTGTCTTTTTCCTCCTATACACGATTCTGATGCTCCACAAGTCCTGAATTATCCACATCATCATATTTTGATATGCCTTCAATCAAATTGGTTTTGTGAGTGCAATTATTTATAACTACGATTATAATTATTTTGCAACAGTATTGCGCTATGTCCGTCTCTATTATTTCTGTATTGTAGATTGCCATCTTTTTGGTGTTTTGTTGTTATTGTCTTGAGGATATAAGAGGAATCCTTTATCTACGATACAGTTAACTAAGGGTAATTTGTGTGTTTTTGTTTCACCTAATACCCACTAAGTGTGTCTGCTATCTACACACAGGTGAATTTACATTGTCTGTTTATTGATCATCCCTCAGACACCCCAGAAGAGGCCATGGATTTGTGTTGGATAGGCAGACCACAGATGGAACTAGAAGGTTCAGCTATATTATTCACCAGATTAGGATAGATCGGACCCCTTCTCTGCAATTCTATCTTTGGATGCAGATTGGAAGGCGTTTTATATAATACACTGGAAGTATTTAAGGGAAGTTTTATTTAAATTTGGCTTTTCAACACACCTTGTGGATGCGATATTTGCATTGTATTATCAGCCCACTGCTCTGGCCACGGGTTTCATGTCAGAGAGTTTTCCTCTAACTAATGGAATGAGGGTTGCCCCCTGTCTCCTCTCTTATTTATTTTAGTGATGAAACCCCTTGCCGAACTGATTAGGAATGATCCAATGATACGATCGGTGATGTTAATCACAAGATTGGGCTTTTTGCTGATGACATTATTCTGTCTTTGCGAAATCCAGCTGCCATTTTTACTAAGGTGGGCAAGGGTATGGTGGGATATGTTTTTTTTTTTTTTTTCATGTATCGTTTTTATTGAAAGTTTTTCCAACAATGGATAACACAACATGCAATATTGCTTATGGTATTGTAACAAGATAGTGTTCCATTTGCACTGATATTTTACTACATATACATCTTTAACATTTAACATTGACATTATGTCGGGATCCCGCGGGCGGCTGCGAGGGGAGGCTGCACTCCGCTCGCAGTACTCACCCTCCAGTCGTCCGCAGTCCCCTCCTCCACGTGGGTTCGGCGAGCGGCATCCCTCCAGCCTCGGATGCCGCCCGCGTCTTCCTCCACGTCCCCCAGCGGCAGCATGCTTGACGCTGCACGCTGGGAGACCGCCCAAGTTATGACACGCTGGGGTCAGTCACCTGACCCGGTGTTAAAGGCACAGTGCCTCAATCACAGTGGGAGGTTTAGATATCTCCCACGTGTGATTGTTAATTCTGATTGGAAATTATCCAATCAGAATTAACCTGATGGTTTAAATACTTACCTTTTGTCATGACCGTTACCTGTAATTCCTGTCTCTTCCGGGTTGACGGACTGTAGCCACACCCCCTCTCTGACGCGGTCTCATTGCGATACATAATGCGACCGCGCCAGGCAACAGACGCTGGATTAATGAACAGCGTACCGCGGAATTAAACCGGCTGCAACTCTTCTCTACAAACTTACCTGTGTACCGAACCGGACTCGTAATCGACTAACCTCCTTCTCCTTCCTTGACCACGGCTAGCACTTGACTCCTCTCGGCCTCTCTCCACGGAACCTCCCCGGAGGGCACTCTGGGACCAACTTCAATTCCTCTGGAAGCTAAGTTAACTCACTGCATTATACGAACTTTCCCCTGACTACTGAGCTCTCAAGCTTCAGCCTGCTCACACATTCTCCTATCGTTATAGGAGTAATTCCTATTCATTAACCTTTCTACCTCCATATGAGATGTTTTCTATCAATTAAGCTAAATCAATTCTCTGCAAGTTAATCTGCATTGCCTTCCTTCATTTTATTGCTGCAATTCAATTGTATAGTAAATCTAAGAATCCACTCAACAATCCTGAACCATTTAAAGATACAGTACCTATGTTTCTTCAATCAATTATATTAAAGACACAGTATCAGTTAACTCCCTGGTGAACTGTCATCTCTTTATTTTATCAACTTCTCACATTCACATCTAATTAATCAGAAATCTGCAGTTGAGCTCCATCAAACTCTATGTGAACGTGACAGATTAATCCAGCCTTTGTAATGGATCCAGCAGATTTCGATTCAAAATTGACGATGCTGAATCAAAGAGTCGATACACTTGCTCAAGGCATGCAAGATCTCCAGGTTACAAATGAACGGATTCTTACTTATGTCAGAGACTTACAAACCCACACTCCTCATACCGTTATGCACTCAGCCAGTGACCCTGCTGTCTGTAATCCGGAGAAGTTTTCTGGAGATAGATCAAAATACAGGGAGTTCCTAAATTCCTGCAAACTATTGATTGCTCTAAAACCTCGATCTTATCCCACTGAAAGATCCAAGGTTTGTTCAGTTATCTCCTTTCTAAGAGGTGAACCTATGGCCTGGGCCCACTCCTTCTTGGAAAATGAGGATCCCATCTTAGACTCATTGGACGAGTTCTTTGAAGCTATGTCTCTCCTTTACGAATAAACAGTCTACAGCTGATCTAACCATCCGAACCCTCCAGCAAAAACATAGACCTGTCGAGGATTACATAGCTGAGTTTAAGAGATGGGCAATAGAAACTCAATGGAACGATATAACCCTGCGCAACCAATTTCGAATTGGGTTATCCGAAGGAGTAAAAGATGAACTTTCTCGAACTGAACTCCCTGCTACATTAAACGCTCTTATTCAACTATCTATCAGTATTGACAGACGGCTTAGGGAAAGAAAGGCTGAAAGAGCTCTCTCAGGTTCATCAATTAGGAAACCAGCTGCTCCTCCAAAACCAGCTGAAAAACCTTCATCGCCTAACGAACCTATGGAAATTGGCACTATAAGAAGTCCTCTCACACTAGAAGAAAAAACTAGAAGACGACTACTTAACCTTTGCATGTACTGTGCCTCAAAAGACCACTTAATCCCGGACTGCCCTCTATTGAAAAGACCACGGAGTGGTAAGCATGCTCATACCACTTCTATACTGAGTGCACTCCCTCCTAAATCAACCACTCAATTTTTCTCCATTTCTCTCATATTACAGTGGGACAAAGAAAGAATAACGACTAAAGCCATCATTGACTCTGGGGCTAACGGAGTGTTCATCGATTCATCCTTTGTTATCAAAAATAAAATTCCTTGTGTCCGTAAACGCACTTCTGTCTCTGTCAGAGTAATTGATGGCTCCCTCATAGCCTCGGGTCCTATCACAAAATAAACTATTCCTGTACGAACAACTTCACTTAACACTCATATCGAATACCTCATTTTCGATGTTATCTCTTCTCCCCTTTATCCGGTCATCCTAGGAATCAATTGGCTAAGGGACCACAACCCTCAAATTACCTGGTCTCCCTTTTCTCTCGCTTTTAACTCCGTGTACTGTAAGGAAACATGCTTACAACATATTCCACTCCTCCAAACTATCGAAGAACCATCTATACCTTCTTGCTATTCAGAGTTCTCTGATGTATTCAGTAAAACGGAAGCTGAGACACTTCCACCTCATCGTCCCTACGACTGCCCTATCGACCTCATACCTGGTGCCCCCATACCTTTTGGGCACATATACCCTCTCTCTGAATCTGAATTAAAAATCCTCAAGGAATACTTGGAGGAAAACCTCCGTAAGGGGTTCATTAGACCTTCCAGCTCACCTGCTGCCTCCAGTATGTTTTTTGTGAGGAATAAGGACCAGACCATCCGTCCCATCATAGATTACAGAGCTTTAAATAAGAAAACAGTCAAAAATCGCTATCCTCTTCCCCTGATAAACGAGCTGATTGAAAGGTTAAAAACAGCCACTATCTATACCAAGCTTGACCTCCGTGGGGCATACAATCTCGTTAGAATCAAGGCTAACGATGAATGGAAAACTGCCTTCAGAACTAGATATGGTCTCTACGAATATCTTGTGATGCCTTTTGGCCTCTGCAATGCCCCTGCCACCTTTCAACATTTCATAAATGACATCTTCAGGGATCTTCTGGATGTCTGTGTTATCATTTACTTAGATGACATTCTTATATATTCTAATACACCTGAGGAACACAAAAAACACGTGAGATGGGTGTTATCCAGACTTAGAACTCATAAATTATACGCTAAACCAGAAAAATGTCTCTTTCACGTCAACGAAATAACCTTCTTAGGTTACGTTATCACTCCTCATTCAATTGGAATGGATAGCTCAAAAATCAGTTGTATCCTCAACTGGCCCATTCCTTCTAACGAAAAAGAATTACAACGTTTCTTGGGCTTTGCTAACTTCTACAGGAAATTAATTAAAAATTACCCTGATGTAACTCATTCACTTAATTCACTTAACAGCAAAAAACATGCTTTCAATTGGAATGAAAAGGCCCAAAAGGCTTTCGATGAATTGAAAAGAAGGTTTACAACTGCTCCTATCCTTCAACTCCCTGATCCCACATGTCTATATGTCCTTGAAACTGATGCTTCAGAAACTGCTCTCGGAGCTGTCCTCTCCCAACACAAAACTCCTCAAGATCCTCTTCATCCTGTTGCCTTTTTTTCCCGTTCCATGTCTCCGGCTGAAAAGAATTACCCTATAGGAGAAAAAGAATTATTAAGCATAAAATCAGCTTTAGAAAACTGGCGACATCTTCTAGAAGGAACACAAACTCCTATAATAGTTTATACTGACCATAAAAACCTTGAATATCTTCACTCCAACAAAACTCTATCTGCGAGACAAGTAAGATGGAACCTCTTCTTCTCCCGGTTTAATTTTCAAATCGTTTTTAGACCTGGGGCAAGGAACAAAAAGGCGGATGCCCTCTCCAGAATTCATCAAGCACCTGAAGTAGAAAACCCCCATACAGTCATCGGAATTGTCACATCCCTTATAGATGACATAAAAGGTCTTCATCCAGATGCTCTTGACCTTCCTAAATCAACTAAATTATCACTGAAGGACGGTCTCTATTATTTTCATGATATAATTTACATTCCTCCCCCATTTAGGAATAAAATACTTGAATTCATTCATGACTCTCCTCTGGCAGGTCATCCAGGTATAAAAAAAGACCCTCGAATTATCCAAAAGATATTATTGGTGGCCGCGTCAGGACAGCACCATCGAATCCTACGTGAAAAATTGTTCAACCTGTCAAAGATCCAAATCTGACCATCATCAACCCTTTGGTCAGTTGATGAACCTACCAGTTCCAGAGAGACCTTGGCAATCCATCTCTATGGACTTCCTGGTGGAACTTCCCCCTTCTCAACACCATTCTACCATTTTAGTAGTAGTAGACCGATTCACAAAGATGTCCCATTTCATTCCTTTGAAAAAAATTACCTTCATCATCAGAACTTTCAAAAACATTTCTCGATAACATTGTAAAACTTCATGGACTCCCAGATGAAATCATATCGGACCGCGGAACGCAGTTTACCTCCAAATTCTTGAATGCATTATGTACTTCTCTTCGTATCCAACGTAAACTATCTTCCGCTTATCATCCTCAAACCAACGGGCAAACTGAAAGAGTTAACCAATGCCTGGAACAGTATTTACGTTGCTATTGTTCCCACCTACAGGATGATTGGATGACGTGGTTACCTATGGCCGAATTTGCTTATAACAACTCAGTTCATACAAGTAGCAAAATGACTCTCTTCTTCTCCAATTATGGATTTCATCCCTCCTCATTTCCTTCTCAAATTATTCCTTCATCTAACCCCACTGTCTCGGATCAAATCTCTCATATGTCCTCCATATTTCGACAGTTACATGAAAATCTTTTTTTTTTTTTTTTTTTAATTCTTTATTTTGGTTGTGCATTGTTGAGTACTTGTGAAACATAAACATGTCAAATAAGAGCTTTACAACTTGTATCAGGCAATAACATTATACATGTTGAGAGTGCTGGACATTTTTTTTTTTTTAAAGAAGAGAAAAAACGTTAAGGAATAGTGGCGTTCAGTGTGTTGGGTGTAGATGAGTGAAGAGTGTACTCTCGTAGGTTTCGCACTGACTATGATTATGAGGTACATAGATGTAACGGTAAGGTGATGAGTCTATTAAAGCTTGTTGGTGAGTAGGAGATCAGACCTTTAGATAAACATGCGTGCATCCTGTAGATGCGCGCTATTAAAGGCAAGTATAGAAGCTGGGAGCAGTAATTGAGTATATCGAGCAGTGCGGAGAACCACGCTGTAGGGGATATTAAGAGGTGGTATTACCGTAATGAGACCTGACTTTACTTAAATGTAAACTCGGGGCTGGGTATAGGTCCAAAGTTGCATGTAACGGTTTCCGCGTTAGGGTATTCGTAGTGTGGGTGGTGCCCTCGTCTTTTCAGGGAGGGGGTGCTGCGTGCCTTCGTGTAAGGCCGACCTCTCAGTGGAGGTATTGCCCCTAACCAAGGGGGTAGCGGGGGGGGGGTATGAATGATTCAGTGGTTGCGCATGTGTGGCTAAAAAGAACCGGACTAGGTTTATAGGAGGCATCTCTTTAAGGGTGCCTGGTGATGTGGTAGAATGCCTAATCTCCCTACTCCTGGATGGTACAAGTCGAGGATCTTGTCCCCGTGTGGGAGATTTTGCAGTGGTAAACAAAAGAAAGAAAAACATATGTATAACAACATTTGGTGAAAATAAGCATATAACGTCACAGCGATAAAATTTTTGCAACTTCGCAACTGTGCGACTTAGAGCTGCTGGTTGAGTAAGACTCCTCAGTGGGTTTAGGTCGGTCTAGGAATGTCTCTGCCAGTTAGGTGTCCAGCTGGCTATCGCTTGTAGATCTTGGCACAAATGGTGTCACATTGGATGGGTCCCATCCATGGGTGCGATTTAGGCCCGTCGGGGCTGCCGTCTCCTCCTGGATATCCAGAGCTGCAAGGAACGCAGGAATATCGGTCCCTGTGGTTATTTTACGGATAGTCCCTTTATGTGTGATAAGAAGTGATCGTGGGGGTCCCCACCTGTAGGGCACTCCTGCCGCCCTTAGTTGGACCGTGACGTGGGTTAAGGATTTTCGCCACTGCAGGGTGGCTTTGGATAAGTCCTGGTAAAAGGACAATTGAGAGTCCTCAAATGTAATCGGGGTCTTGTTTCTTACCGCTGTCATTATTTGCCCCTTGTCGTGAGGTAGTGCGCAGCGGAGAATGACATCGCCCGGCGTTGTTGTGTTGGTAGCGTTGGACGTCGGTAGGCGATACATCCCAGCAATGTTTACTTTTTTGGCGGTGGCGGGTGGCAGCACTGTGGCTAGTAACCGTCTTACATAATGCGGTAGTTCCTCCTGAGGTATGGTGGCTGGTATGCCCCTGATTTTAATATGGTTGCGGCGGTACCTGTCCTCCTGTGTTGCCACTTGTATTGATAGAGCCTGTTGAGCTGCCTGTAGTTGGGCTATAGAGGTCTGTATATTGGAGGTGTCTTGACGGAGCTCTTTAACCTCTGCTTCTGTAGCAGCCAGTCTGCCTGTGAGCTGCTGCATGGAAGATTTCAGGATGGGCAGGTCGGCAGCAAGTAGGCCCTGTATGTCCTGTAGCATAGTAGATAGGATTTGGAGGTCCTGTTTAGTTGCAGGCTCAGTGTTGCTAACAGGGGCTGTGTACTGTGGGTGTGCGTCTACTTTTGGGCTTTGCAGCTGGGGTGCTGCAGGGGCAATTGTGTGGGGAGGCCCTGGTGAGGGTGGGTGGTCGGAGGCCGCCATATTGGCTGATGTGTGTCGTTGGAGCATGACACCTATGTCCCTCTGTTCGGGTACGTTACCGGGGTTGGATTTCTGAGTTCTGCGCCCCATGGGTGTAGTGGCAGGCGTTGTTTGGGGTGACCACAGCTCTGCTGCGTTTTCGTCAGGATCCCCGCCCCAGAGATACTCGAGGTCGCGGTATGAGGGCTTGTGGTAGGCCCCGGTTTTGCGTTTTGCCTTCAGATGTTTCGGGGAGTACTGAAAGGGCATCTGTGGATTCAGCAGGGTGTCCCCGGGCTGTTTATGGCGTTTGCAGTGTCGGATGGCTGCTTGTTTCCGAGATATTGTCGGGATTGTGAATTAGATTTGCGGAGCTGGGAGAAATGGCATCCGGTCCGGTTCAGTGCCAGGCTCCGCCCCCCTGTTACATGAAAATCTTGAAGTGGCATCTTCTAACCAGAAGAAGTTTTTTGATGCTAAGAGACAACCTTCCCCTACTTATAAAGTTGGCGATTTTGTCTGGCTCTCCTCAAAAAACATCTCCACCAACCGTCCCTCGAAGAAGTTGAGTTCCCTGTTTCTTGGTCCTTTTCAAATATTATCTATCATAAACTCTAATGTTGTGAAATTGAAGCTTCCACCTACTTTTAAGCTTCACCCCGTCTTTCATGTGTCCTTGCTCAAGCCCTATCATCCTGATCCTTTTCAAAGAAATGTAATCACTTCTCCTGATCCTATCTTGGTACATGGTACTGAGGAATACGAGGTCCAAAAAATTCTTGATTCAAGGATCCATCGTGGCTCTCTACAGTACCTCATTAGATGGAAGGGTTATGGAGTTGATGAAGATTCATGGGAGGATTCCTCTGTGATTCATGCTGATAGGCTGCGTACAGCATTCCACAAACGTTATCCATCCAAACCACGTGGATAGCACCCGGTGGGTGCTCGTTACAGGGGGGATACTGTCATGACCGTTACCTGTAATTCCTGTCTCTTCCGGGTTGACGGACTGTAGCCACACCCTCTCTCTGACGCGGTCTCATTGCGCTACATAATGCGACCGCGCCAGGCAACAGACGCTGGATTAATGAACAGCGTACCGCAGAATTAAACCGGCTGCAACTCTTCTCTACAAACTTACCTGTGTACCGAACCGGACTCGTAATCGACTAACCTCCTTCTCCTTCCTCGACCACGGCTAGCACTTGACTCCTCTCGACCTCTCTCCACGGAACCTCCCCGGAGGGCACTCTGGGACCAACTTCAATTCCTCTGGAAGCTAAGTTAACTCACTGCATTATACGAACTTTCCCCTGACTACTGAGCTCTCAAGCTTCAGCCTGCTCACACATTCTCCTATCGTTATAGGAGTAATTCCTATTCATTAACCTTTCTACCTCCATATGAGATGTTTTCTATCAATTAAGCTAAATCGATTCTCTGCAAGTTAATCTGCATTGCCTTCCTTCATTTTATTGCTGCAATTCAATTGTATAGTAAATCTAAGAAGCCACTCAACAATCCTGAACCATTTAAAGATACAGTACCTATGTTTCTTCAATCAATTATATTAAAGACACAGTATCAGTTAACTCCCTGGTGAACTATCATCTCTTTATTTCATCAACTTCTCACATTCACATCTAATTAATCGGAAATCTGCAGTTGAGCTCCATCAAACTCTATGTGAACGTGACACCTTTCCTGTTCCTCCCTGCCCTGTTTTGGTCTTTGCTTGCTAGTATTGATACTGAACTTGTGTTTTCTGGTTATGTACTCTCTGGCTTGTTAATCTGACTTTGTGACGTTCTCCTATCCTTTGACCTCGGCTTGTTTCTCCTTATTCTGTCTTCTGGTTCGCCTTACTCGGCTTGTCTCCTGACTATTCTGTGTGTGCTTAGCCCGGCCACTCTAAGGTCCGGTACTGCACCTTTTCTGTGTGTGTGTGTGTGTGTGTTAGCGTGTCGGGTTCCCCGTATCGTGACACATTATGTATGATAATTACCACAATTGTGCTGTGATATCCCCATAACATTCTAGTCCTTATACCCAATTAGTTTGTGTGTGGTGCTTGTAGCCCGTCTGCCGGGATTAGTAACCGGTGTGTTCCGGACTCGATTGTCAGTTGGGTTTGTGCTTAACGGTTGTGCCGGGCCAGATCGTGTGCCTACAACTCTTTTGAAGTCGCTCTCTACTTGAGCTATGGGTTACAGTCTGTAGTGTCTAGTCACGTAATTAGAGATCTCGTCCCTTGCCATTGGGGTTCGATGCTTACTTATTGCCTGTGTGTACTTGGAAGCATTCTATGTGTGTAACATTATCAACATAATATCAACAGAATATTAACATGGGGAGGGATACAGAAAGGAAAAAATGGGGAGTTAGGTTCACTTGTTACTAAACAGTTAACATACCATGCTGCCTGTGTTCTGGAGCCCTTGCCGATTATCTATAAGTCCGCTGCATTATAGTGTGTGTGTGCCCTCGTCATTATTTCCCTCCCTTTGCCCGTCCGTTGGTACTTCTCTCTTGGTCCAGCAGTCCCACTCTCTTGCACATTTGCTTTTGCAGCCCTGTATCTTGCCTGCCATGCATTCATATAAACTTATTGTATCTATCATACGTTTGATACTCTCCAGTATGTGCCTAATGCTGGGCAGTCCCAGAACATGTGTCTCATGATACCTGTTTGGCCCTCAAACCTACAGCATATTTCCGATACTCCCTCTCATGGTAATTTTGCAATAGTGAAAGAGGTATTGTACACCCCAACTCCTTCTCCCACTGGGTCATGTAGGACAGATTTTCCTGGGCTGCTTCCTGTAGCAGCGCATCATAGCATAGGGAGAGGGGTTTCACCTGCTTAGCTGAGAGCAGGCTTAGTGTGTCATTGCGGTGAGTGGGTTCTGTACTGTGGTCACCTTGTCTAAGAGAATGTTTTTAACCCTCAGATATAGGAACAAGTCCTTTGCTGGCAGGGAATATTGTCGTTGGAGGTCTGGAAATGGTAGTATTTTGTCCCCCTCGGGCAGATCCGCAATGCTCTGTATTCCCTGGGTGGCCCATGGTTTTATCCCCAGGTTGGGGGAGAGATCTACCAGTGTCTCCACTGGTGCATAGCGAAATAGCACCCCGGGGCTTAGAATGTTGGGGCTCCAGGATTTCCAGGCCTGCATTAGGAACCTGGAACACTGTAGCATGGAAGCTGCCCCTGCTGGAGGGATATTATTGGTCTATAGGGAGTTAACGAGGTTGTGTGGGCGCAGACATGTGTTCTCTAGGGATAGCCACAACGGGCCCTGACCCATTTTTGGGAGTCGTAGCATGCGTAGTCCTTGTGCCAAAACCGAGGCTCTATAGTAATTTTTAATGTCGGGCCGGCCTAGGCCTCAATTGCCATAGGGGAGCCCTAGATTTTGGTGCGCTACTCTAGGGGGTTTCTTCTTCCACACATGTGCGTTTATGGTAGATTGAAATTGAGTAATGAGTTTTGTCAGTAGCGTGATTGGCAGCGTCCTGAATAGGTATAGAATTAAGGGCAGAACCATCATTTTTATCGAGTTGATGCATCCTAGCCATTACACCTCCAGGTCACCTCACCTCTCCAAGGAAGTCCTAATTTTATGAATCAGCGGTTGGTGGTTTTCTTTTGTAATTGTGTTAAGGGATTTCGTCAATTGTACCCCTAGGTAGGACAGTGTTTTTTTTCCTCTAGTCAAATGTGTATTGTTCTTCTAGTTTAATCACTGTGGCTTGAGGGAGATTAGTAGGAAGAACTTGGCTTTTGGTTGTATTATTTTTATAATAGGAGACCCTACCGTATGTTCCTAATAGATCTAGCAATTTCGGGATCGACCTTACCGGGTCTGACAGAAATAGGAGGATATCATCTGCGAAAAGTGCCAATTTGTTCGGTCCTCTGGGGTAGTCAAGCCTGGGTCTTGATTACAGTGGTTAATTTGGCGTATGAGCTCTTCAAGGCAAATAATGAAGATAGGGGGCATCCCTGGCGAGTTCCATTATGTATGTGGAATGGTTTGGAGAGAAAGCCAGTGCTAAAAACCTTGGCTGATGGTTTTTGGTAAAGAGCCACGATGATTGATATGAAAGCAGGCGGGAACTGCATTATTTTCTAGTGTTACCTCCATGTAGCTCCAGTGTAGGTGGTCAAACGCTTTTTCAGCATCCAAAGCGAGTAACAGACCCTCCTGAGAGGAGCAATTTGCACAGTCGATTAGATCCAGAAAGTGTCTAGTGTTATCCTCGACCTGCCTACCAGGCATGAAGCCTGCCTGTTCCTCCGATATCAGTGTGTGAAGGATGGGTTTGAGTCTCGTCGCCACCAGTTTGGCATAAAGTTTTACGTCCGCATTAAACAAGGATATCGGACGTAGATTGGCGCAGAGTGTGGGAGGTTTGTTGGGTTTGGGCAGTGTCACTATGTACACTTCTAGCATGTCCATTGGGAATTTTCCTGACTGCCTAACTGTGTTAAAGAGCTTGGTGAGATGCAGGGTTAGTTGGTCCGCTAATTTAATATAGTAATAATTAGATAGTGTTTGGTAAGTGATAGTATCGCCGTCCTGATTTCTTCCTCCGAGAACAGGTTGTCAAGCATCTCTCTATGGACTTGTGATAGTTGGGGAATCGGCACCTGGTCTAAGAAGGTTTCAATCTCTACTCTAGAGGGTTGATGGGTCCCTGGGTCATTGCGTAGCTGGTACAGGGATGCGTAGTACCCCGCCAGCTCATTGACTATATCTTGAGGGTGGTATAGTTTGGTCCCTTGTGTAGATGTAAGATAAGGGATTTTAGATTGGAGGTGCTGTTGTTTCAGCTTGTTGGCTAAGCGTTTACCCGCTTTGTTGCCTGTAGTGTAATAACTTTGTTTGAAGGCCCGCATGTGTTGTTCTGTGGTGTAGAGTTGTAGAGAGGTGAGTTTGGTTTTTAGTGTCATTAACTGGCAATGGAGATGTTTAGTAAGGTTTATTTTATGTTGAGCCTCCAGCTTCGCGATCTTGTGCTTAGTTTTGTCTTGGTCGGTATAGCGCTGGAATAAGTCATATGTACCTGCGAGTAGAAGGTATAGTCGCGTGCATTAGGGTTGAGGTTACGCCACACGTCGAAGAAGCCGTGTGTGTGAAGGAGGCCTGAGATATGTTCGCCCAACGAGATAGCCATGCTCTTGGGAGGTTTGCTATTTGCCCTGCGCATGTCCAGGTGTCGGTTAGGGGTGCAATTGAAGTCCCCACAGATTATCGTATGGCCTAGCTTGTATTGATCAATTTTCATATAAGTACCATATTCAAGAATGATTTCTGGATGTCGTTCGGTGTGTACACTGATGCCACCGTTATCTGAAGGCCATTTAGCGTGCCAACTACTATTAAAAGCCTGCCATTATTTCATGCATATTGTTGGCTAGGGTGAATGCCCAGTCGTTGTGAAAGTATATAGACACTCCCTTGGATTTTGTCAGTGATAGGCTTGGGTATAATGCTTGGGTTGAAATTTGGGGGGTTCCGTGTGCAGAAGTGAGTTTCTTGTAGGCACGCTATTGCTGCCTTGGAGTGGGCCAGGTCTCTCGCCATCAACCTGTGTTTGTGGGGGCTATTCAGTCCTTTGATGTTCATGGAGAACACTTGAAGGCGGTCATCCATAGTTCCAGACTTGTATGTGCTTGAGCTGTGTGGCATTTAGCCTAGAGCCTGGAGATGTTCAGTGCTGCTAGTGAACCTTGGGGTAAGGGGAAACATGTAAAAACAATTAAACCATAAAACATAACCAAAGTATACACATATTAATGACGCCTTTCTAGGCGTACTTCTTGGGTGAGGTTTTGGCCGGCTGGAGATACCGGCTGTCTCCCTCATCCGTGGAGGCTCGCTCGATGTAAGGAGCGGGTGTACTGTGACCCTGTGTATGCCTGCCTTACTGATGCTAGCTTTCTTATCGTAATGCGTATTCCTGCGGGAGATGGACATCCCCGGCTTTCGCTTCCAGGGAATCTGCCCCACATTTGTGTTCATTCGTCAGCCTATTTCCTCCCCCTTCTGGTCCCAACCTTACCCTTGGCGATAGGGATAGCGTATCCTGGCCCTCGAGTGTGAGTCATATGTGTGATAAGAATATGAATAAATAAAATGGGTATATGTTGGGGTGTGATTCGTCATTTCAAATTGGCCACATTGCTTTGCTATTTGTTCCCATGTTGACCTAGGTGTCCCCTTGCACAGCTAGCCCTTAGGGTTGGTGTGTTGTTCTTTGTCTCCCCTTCCCATTTACAGGCCACCGCCCCCCGCCCGCCCCCTCATGTGACACACCGCTGGGCAATTAGTTGGTTATAATGGGCATTTCATAACATTTGAATTAGACAATCATAACATGTAGCTTAGTAAACTTTCTGTTTAGGCCTATATATACTGGCCGTGCATACATCATTCGCAAAGATATTAGTGGCTTGTGAGCCTGAGCTGCTCGTCCGTACAAAAGTCCCATATAGACAGTTCTACTGGGCTATCTTGGGTGATCCCGCCATTTGCCATTCTCCTTGAATACGTCTCGGAGATTTGTGCTGGCTCTGCAGTTCCTTGTAGTGGGAAAAGGCCCCATTCCTTTAGGTGGCGCATCCCCACTTCATGCTCATTGACTACGTGGTTTCTCCCATTTCTCCAGATCAGGACCTTTGTGGGGTAACCCCATCTATACGGTATACTTTGGTTTCTCAGTGCCTTTGTTATGTTGATGAAATCTTGCCTCCTGGACATAGTGAGTGCAGACAAGTCCGCATACAATTGTATCTCTGTGTAAGGGTCCGGTAGCGTAGGCAGCTTCCTTGCCGCATTGAGCAGCGCATCTTTGGTCTTGAACAAGTGCCACCTTGCCACCGTGTCTCTTGGCGTGTCCTGGGTAAATTGTGGGGGTCTCGGCAGTCGATGTGCCCTGTCCATTAGCCAGTCTCTGTCTGCTATGTTTGGCAACAGTGTCTTGAATAGCCCTAGAAGGTATCCCTGCAGGGCCTCTGGTGTGACCGTCTCTGGGATCCCTCTAAAGTGGATGTTGTTTCTCCACGAGCGGTCCTCCATGTCCGCCATTTTCCTTTTAAGCTGCTGATGTTCCTCTGTCAGATGTTGTACAGTGTCTGCCAGTTCATTTTGCGTAGAGCACCATTCCTCCATGCGGGCCTCTAGTCTGTTCTGTGCGTTCTCCAAGGTCATCCATTTTATATCGCTGGTGACTTTTTTGAAGTCGGCTTGGAGAGTGACATGGAAATCCTGCAGCATGGCAAACAGCATTTTTTCTGTTACCGGTGAGTCCGTGTACTGGCTCCCGTCGTGCTCCATCGGAGGATCAGCTCCTTGTGATGTTGGAAGATCGTCGTCGCCATTTTGGGTAGGCCGCGTGCGATCTTTTTTGTGTGTGCGGATCGGATCCATGATCTTGGTTTGCTTTGCCGGTGCCATTGGTGTGTGTGAGGCTCGGGAGTATCTTCAAGCTGCCAGTGTTGTTTTAGGCAGTGTTATGCTGCAAATCTCAAGCTTTTGGGTCACTGGGGACCGGAGCACTTACTCCATGCGTCCGACCATCTTGGCGGTTAGCCACGCCCCCGTGGCATATGTTTTAATTGCAGCCACCACTGTTGTTCCACACTACTGGAAATCCAGTCAAAGAGTTGTTGACTTTGACACTAGAAAATAAGAGCTATGAGTTAAACCTATTGTTACCATCAAACACAATGGAGTCATTGACGTACCATTGGAATATATGGGAAGAGAAAACTAAACATATACACTCTTTCTAATGGAATTCCTCTTGGAAATGAATACTAAAGCTCCTTTTCCTTGGTTACTTGTGCAACGTGTACTACTTACCGCCAATACATGTAAAGTAAAATATTTCCTCTTTTATATTGTACCTTAATACACCCTATTGGACTTTATATAGTGTAATTAATAATTTATATGTGATGTTAGCTTCCAAATATATGGATGTTTCAATATATTTCCCCCTTATTTCTCTTTT
Organism: Pelobates fuscus; assembly: GCF_036172605.1. Classification (NCBI taxonomy): domain Eukaryota; kingdom Metazoa; phylum Chordata; class Amphibia; order Anura; family Pelobatidae; genus Pelobates; species Pelobates fuscus. The sequence continues at coordinate 187,488,086 of NC_086322.1, read as the reverse complement.
GTTTAGTTATCTGTTTTATTATGTTTAGTAATTATGTATTCATTCAAATAAGTTTAAATGATTTTAGATTTTTGTTCATTCTTATTAGCTCAAGCCACAGGTTTTTCTGGATCCAAGCAAAGCTCCTGGCTCACAGTTTGGCAGATGACAACTGCGAATTGTGTTCCACTTAGAGGATGAAAAATGGGGTGCCGGAGAGACAAGTTTTTAACCACATGGTGAAATTTTTACAATATTAATACAATACAATTATATGTGAAATCAACATATGTATGGCACAAGTCTTATAATTAAATAATTAGGTCATTAGCAGCAAGCACCCAATTATTTTGCATAGAAAATTTTAAGTCGAATCCGTTTTATGTAATCTGGCAGTTAAAACAAATAGACAGAGTGTGAAGAACATTAACCCAATGATTTTTTATGAGTGGACAATGCACATTTTACACAGAAAACAATCACAATGTTCTGACAGTATCTAAATGGAAACACATTTTTTCTTCCTTCTAACATCATAAAATAAAAACAAATTAATATCCAGAGAAAGTTAACTAACGTGCGTCTGTTACCTACAAATCAAATAAAAATAAATATATACATTTGTTTTTTTGTCAAACATATTATTTATGTGTAACATGGTCATAAAATACATGCTTAGAGACAACCATATTGGCCTTTTGACACTCTTGGTAATTTGTGTTCTCCTTCAAGGGCTGCCCACAATTGCAGCTGTCATTGGTGAGGCAGTGAAAATTGCTCTTTGTTGCTGCTTTGGCTACCAAGATTGCCTCTGGAAACTCTATGTTGGGAGAGGCAGGGATCCCATTGGCAGTGTGTGTAACTCTGCTGTGTGAGTCCAGGGCCGGTGCAAGGATTTTTGCAGCCCTAGGCAAAAAAAAATTTGCCGCCCCCCCATATGTCCAGCCCACCATGTGACATCACAATGCCCCGCCCATATGCTCTGCCATATGGGCCAACGCCAGTCTTCACAAAGTGTCTTATCTGAAAAGACAGTGTGTTTACATTAAAAAGCCTACAGGCACAGGCTATAGACACCAGAACCACTACATTATGCTGTAGTGCTTCTGGTGACTATAGTATCCATTTAATGTGAGGTAAATTAGAGATTAGTGCCACTAATAATATATTGGATTGCCTACTTACCACCAGATGAGGACAAGAGGCTGATGATGGGCTCAGTCTGGCTCCACAGGTCTGGTGTAGAAGAGGCTCTCTGGAGACTGTTTTTAACAGTGCTCACAACAATTAACGAACAGGAAGCAGCTCCATTTTTTAGGGTCCCTTACACAGCTCAAGGTCTGGGCCCCCAGGGGGCATACGCCTACAATGCCCACGCATAAATCCACCTACATGGCCCATCCATGAGTTGGGGATGTTTTATGTGTGCAATTTGTGTAAGGGATGTAGTGTGTTTATAGGGGATGTAGTGTGTGTTTGCGTGTAAGGAATGCATTGTATGTTTCTGGGTGTGTGTGTGTGTGTGAGTAGGAATGCATTGTATGTAATTGAATGCAGTGTGTGTCTGTAAGGGGTGCATTAATTATGTAAGAGAACGTAAGGGATGCATTGTGTGTTTCGGGTGTGTCTGTGTGTGAGTAGGAATGCATTGTATGTTTCTGTGTGGGGGGGGGGTGCATTGTGTATGTGTGTAGTGTAAAAGAGAGGGTTTGTGGGGTAGGATAGAGACTGGGAGGGGAACAGCTCTTTCTTTTTTTTTAAAAAAATTCATAGTGCTCTCCCCTCAATTATTGATTTCCCCTTCCCTTCTGTCCCTCCGTGTTCTCCCCTTCTGTCACTTAGTGCTCTCCCTTGGCCCCCTGTCCCTCTGCAGTCCCCCTTGGTGGTCTTCTCACTCCCCCCTCCTTAGTGGTCCTCCCTCTCCCAAACCCCTTAGTGGTCCTCCCTCTCCCAAACCCCTTAGTAGACCTTCCCCTACTCCCCCCACCCCCTTAGTGGAAATCACCCTCCTCCCCTCTCCTTAGTAGTCCTCCCTCCTTACCCCCCTTTGGTGGTCCTTCCCCCCCTTAGTGGTCCTTATCCCCCCTCCCCTACTGGTCCTTATCCCCCTCCCCTAGTGGTCCTTATCCCCCCTCCCCTAGTGGTCCTTATCCCCCCCAACCTCCCATAGTGGTCCTTATCCCCCCTCCCTCCCTCCCCTAGTGGTCCTTATCCCCCCTTCCCTCCCATAGGGGTCCTTATCCCCCCCTCCCTCCCATAGGGGTCCTTATCCCCCCCCTCCCTCCCATAGTGGTCCTTATCCCCCCTCCCCTAGTGGTCCTTATCCCCCCCAACCTCCCATAGTGGTCCTTATCCCCCCTCCCTCACTTCCCTAGTGGTCCTTATCCCCCCTCCCCTAGTGGTCCTTACCCCCCCTCCCTCCCATAGTGGTCCTTATCCCCCCCAACCTCCCATAGTGGTCCTTATCCCCCCTCCCTCCCTCCCCTAGTGGTCCTTATCCCCCCTTCCCTCCCTCCCCTAGTGGTCCTTATCCCCCCTTCCCTCCCATAGGGGTCCTTATCCCCCCCTCCCCTAGTGGTCCTTATCCCCCCCTCCCCTAGTGGTCCTTATCCCCCCAACCTCCCATAGTGGTCCTTATCCCCCCTCCCTCACTTCCCTAGTGGTCCTTATCCCCCTCCCCTCCCATAGTGGTCCTTACCCCCCCTCCCTCACTTCCCTAGTGGTCCTTATCCCCCTCCCCTAGTGGTCCTTACCCCCCCTCCCTCCCATAGTGGTCCTTATCCCCCCCTCCCTCCCATAGTGGTCCTTATCCCCCCCCTCCCTCCCATAGTGGTCCTTATCCCCCCCCCTCCCTCCCATAGTGGTCCTTATCCCCCCCCCCTCCCTCCCATAGTGGTCCTTATCCCCCCTCCCTCCCATAGTGGTCCTTATCCCCCCCTCCCTCCCATAGTGGTCCTTATCCCCCCTCCCTCCCATAGTGGTCCTTATCCCCCCCCTCCCTCCCTCCCATAGTGGTCCTTATCCCCCCCCCTCCCTCCCTCCCATAGTGGTCCTTATCCCCCCCCCCTCCCTCCCATAGTGGTCCTTATCCCCCCCTCCCTCCCATAGTGGTCCTTATCCCCCCCTCCCTCCCATAGTGGTCCTTATCCCCCCCTCCCTCCCATAGTGGTCCTTATCCCCCCCTCCCTCCCATAGTGGTCCTTATCCCCCCCATCACTCCCCTAGTGGTCCTTATACCCCCCCCCTCCCTTAGTGGTCCTTATACCCCCCCTCCCTTAGTGGTCCTTATACCCCACCTCCCCCTTAGTGGTCCTTATACCCCCCTCCCCCTTAGTGGTCCTTATACCCCCCCACTTAGTGGTCCTTACAACCCCCCCCTTCTTAGTGGTCCTTACAACCCCCCCCCCCCTTAGTGGTCCTTTCAACCCCCCCCCCCCCTTAGTGGTCCTTACCCTCCCCTCCTGCCCATGTAGCGTGGCCGGGCGGCGCGGAACACGGGACAGGAACCTCTGTTTCCTGTACCCGGCCGCCGGCGGAATGACCGGAAATGCTCACTCAGTGAGCACTTCCTGTCATTCCGCCGGCGGCCGGGTACAGGAAACAAAGGTTCCTGTCCCGCGTTCCGCGCCGCCCGGCCACGCTACATGGAGAGACCGGCAGGAGGGAGCGATCTGCGCTTCCCTCCTGCCGGTCACTCAAACCCGGCCGCCCTCCGTGCAGCAGTGCTGCGCCGCCTGGGGCTTGTTAAAGCGCTCACGCGGCGCAGCATGAGGAGGCGCAGCGGGGACAGGGATCCGGCGCCCCCTGGTAAGTTGCGCCCTAGGCGGCTGCCTAGGTCGCCTTACAGGTGGCGCCGGCCCTGTGTGAGTCTGTATTTATTAGTGTATGCAGTGTACAGGTTTGTGTGAGTCTGCATGTAAGTGTATGCGATTGTGAATGTCTGTGTGTAAATGTATGCAGCTGTGTGTGTCAGTCTGCAACTAAGTGTATGCAACTGTGTGTGAGTCTGTATATTCCTGGTGTGTGAGTCTGTATTTCGTTGTATGTGGCTGTATGTTTAAGACTGTATGTAAGTGTGAAAGCCTGCTCATATGTGGAAGGGTGTGACTAGAGGGATTACTGGCAACAAATACGGGTTGTGAGAAATGAATTGGGTAGGACTGAAGGCAATAAAACTGGTGGGTATAAATTGGGGGAATATGATGAGTAAGACAAATGGGAATGGTATAGGGAGAATAAAACAATGGGAGACTGAAATAGGGGAAACTCTACAGGGAATTCATGAGAAGCTAAATTATGTGTATCAGGGGTATTAACTGTGGAACAAAAATTGATTTGTGAGATAGTGAAAGAGACATAAAGGGCAAGTTTGATTTATGTTGTAAGAGGAATGAATGTGCATTATTTGAATGTGTGGCCCTATGAGGTGATGTTTTGGTGACTAGCAAGGCAGTACTGTATCCCTCTTAAACATACACATAAGTGTTTCTATTTAAATGCCTTTTTAGTGTTGCATTCTAAAGCAGCATTGCTGATAGAGTTGGATTACTTTTCAAAACTATATATTAAGACATTTTCAGACTTCTTTTTTAAATTTATTCCAAGTGGAGAAAATATAGATGTCTTGGCCTAAGAAGTTTTATTTTGACACCTGTTTCAAAAAGGAGTGTTATAGAGAGAATGAAGGCATGTGCATACCTTAATTATCTGAAAGATAAGGAAATCATATGAAATGAGGAATATGAGATTGGAAGAATGTGACTCAGTACCTCTGTGTTTCTGCAAATTTGACATCTAACATAAAGTAGTTTGGGTGTTACGAAAGTCATGTGAGTGTTATAAGAGGTTATGAACTTGGGTAGTTTAATTTATTTTTCCATAGGGTCAGGAACACAAACATATATGTAGTGGAATGGACCATGCTACCGTACTCTTATACTGGCTCCGGGCTGTCTGTGCCCCTCCTCCCCCCCCCCCTCCCCGTTGTCCCCTATGTTTGGAATTTGCAGTACATGTGTGAGACATATTCCCCTTTCTTTAAACCTAAGATTTTTCCCCTGTTTTGCCTGGCCGTTCGTCTTTTTCCATTCCCCTAAGTGGTTCCCATGGTTTTGTTCGACAACCGAACAAACTATCGAACGGTAGACCACCCAGATATGGAGTGTGCCTCTCATTAACACCATTCACACCTCCATAAACCACAACTACATGAACATTCTAAGAGGTCAGCTGGGTGGTCACCATTCGTATAGGCGAACACGTGGCGGCGGCCATCTTGGGACACGAACAAAGGCAGCGGTATTTGGTCGTCGAGTGTGTGGAACTAAATTGGGACACTCGATGGCATTAACACCGCTGGGACTTCCACCTTCAGATACTTTGTGAGAAAGCATATGAACGGAGCTGCAATCAGGGGGAGCAACCTCCTAAACCAGAGATTTATACGAACGGGTGCACGAACAGATTGCCATGTTATTTTATATGTTTTTCGTACTTCTGAAAGAGGCCGACTGCACAGCCTATTTTCATGGAACTGTTTTGGGCAAGCGCCTCGTGTGCAGTTGTTCTAAACTATACCCCGGTGGCGTTTTGGCTGCATTCGTGGGATCTGAGCACTTTTCGGATATCTTGGGTGCTCAGACCCAAGCTATCTTGGGATATAGAACTTGAGGGGGTACCTTATGGGGAAATGCATATTTTGGGGTGTTAAATATTTTAAATGTCCTGGACCTGAGAGCTAATGTAATTATTGTAACAGATCACCTGGCACCCCGACTGAGTACCTCCGTTGAAGGATGCTCCTAGCGCTTACACAGGGCTCCAAGCGCTCCGCAGACACCACAACCACCGCAGACCCCACAAACTGCCGCAGCTTGGTTGGGGTCTCGCCGTCTCCTACCCACGACAAGGCTCTAGGTTCCAGTGGGTGTACCTCTCCTCCAAGAGAGTGAAGCAGGAACAGGCTCTTAAAAGAGCCTAGAAGTGATTATCCAAGGGAGCATGCAGAGCATAGCAATCCCTTGTAGTAATATAGCGATTCCCCCAATAAGAGACAGGACTCTAGATTGAGGGTGAAGAAGAACTCATGTTTAATGGCAGGTACTCTGCTTTTATGCAGTGCTCCCCTGCAAGGGAGACGCCCACAGGCAATTAGGCATTAACCAATCAAATATCGGTTACATCCCACATATTCTCTCCCTCATATACCCTCCCCTCTGCTTGGGAGATAGTTGAGTTTCTTACTGTATCTACTCAATTATCTTCAAGCTAAAACTTATACATTTTTATAATTTTTTATAACTCCAAAACTATACATTCAATCTTCATAAAAAAACACATATTAATAATCAGCATACTTTACTTACAAGCATGTCCAAAATTCAGCCAATTCCATCCAGGAATTAAAGAGTTAGCTGGAAGTCCTTTATGACCGACCGCAAGCACATTTTCCTGCCCAAAACAGCTCCATGGATTTGGGCTGTGCAGTCGGTCTATTTTACACCGAGAAAACGACTAAGTCCCATTCAAACGAGCGTTCGAATCTTCGAACAGGACTTAGTCTCCAGCCGCAGTGTCGAAGAAGGTACGGGTCAGCCGTGTTCGTGCATTTGGGTAGCCGCAAACAGTTCCATAGATTTGGCTGCACACACCGCTGACCGCGTTCGAATAAGTTAAAATGGCCGCCGCCACGTGTTCGTTTGTCGAATGGCGGCCACTTTGACGACTTCGACGACTTCGGCACTTCGACTGCATTCGAAGTGCCAGTTTAAAAGTTATAACACTGCTCCCACGTATTTAAAGGGCCAGGAACAGCATACAAAAATCCATTGTGCCGAAATACAGTTCTAAAAGGGCAATACATCCCAGGGCCATAGTCGCAGGGCAGGAGGCTGGCAAACAGGCCCCTCCAAAAACCAGTGGCGAGGTTACTTTCGCCACAATTATCTTGTGTATTTTTACCCTGTCTACTCTCAGGTCCAGTGGGGAATGCCCCTGGAATATGTATTTAGAAACCCCTTGCAAGGGAATTCTCATAAAAGGCCAGATGTGACTCCATTAAAAGGAGTTTTACCCCCAGAGCTGAGTGTTGTCCAGTTGCTAGGGAGGTGTTGGGAGAATCTTGAACTACTTTGCTGACATGATCAGAAGTGTTGTTCTGAGCCAATCACAGTGCTTCTCCATAGGATTGGCTGAGACTGTCAAGGAGGCAGATCAGGGGCAGAGCCAGAGTAAACAGCCCTGGCCAATCAGCATCTCCTCATAGAGATTAATTGAATCAATGAATCTCTATGAGGAAGTTCAGTGTCTGCATGAAGAGGGTGGAGACACTAAATGTTGTGATGCATACTAGGAAATACTGAGATAGGAAGCACCTTTAGCAGCCATCTAAAGAGTGGCCAGTGAATTTATCACTAGGCTGTAAAGTAAACACATCATTACAACAAAAAGCCTGAAGGGAAGCTGTAGTTGTTCTGGTGACTATAGTGTCCCTTTAACCCCTTAAGGACACATGACATGTCTGACATGTCATGATTACCTTTTATTCCAGAAGTTTGGTCCTTAAGGGGTTAAATATAAAAGTTCTTCTTGAGATCCTAAAAGCTGTAGCATTATATTTTAACATATTAAAAAAAGAAATCCACTTCCTCTATTATCTTTTTATTCTCATTACTTAAACATTTTGCATGTTCATTGATTAATTTTATATTTAATTTTTTCCATACTTGATGATATTTTACAGAGCCCAATTTTAATGTCAGGTTATACGTCTGTCTGGCTTCTCTCTTTTGATACTTATCTATAGCCACATTTAAAACATCTTTCTATTTTTAAGTGTTTTTTTTTTTCCTCCTTTTCACAATCCTTTGTTTGCAAATTCAAAAAGTGCACATCCAACAATGTATTAATTCTAAAATTCTTTACACAATCTATTAATAATATAATATTGCTACAAATATATTTAGGGTATTGCACCTTTTTTTTTTTTATAAATTCCTTTTTTATTGTAATTTTGCAAATTTAACAAGTATTAAGCCAATATTGAACACATATTAAACAGTTGAGTTCCACATCAACTTTCAAACCACATCAGACAAGAATAGTGCATCAAAATTCTACAGCATATCTCCATACAATTCGTTGCTCGATTAAATAGAGTTTAAACATTGACATCTGGAGTTACTGTAATCTTAAGTTGAACTCTTTGTCAAAGTTTGAATTGTCAAGAATATATAGTGTAGACCAGTGGTAGTCAACCTTTTTCTAACTACCGCCCACTAATGCATCTTTTTGGTTGAAAAAATTTCCTTACCGCCCACCAGTTTTCGCGCAAGTGTGGAATATTTTTTTCGAAAGAAGGGTGTTTTAAAAAAAAATAAATGTACGTTCATTTATCTTTTTATTTCCAATTAATGCATGTTTATAATGTTTTTAACTTTATAAAGTTTAATGCGAAAACAAAGTAAATTGAAATTACCTTTACTAGTGATTAATGAGATCCTTGAGGTTGATGCTGCAAGACTAAATATTTGATATCTGGTTCGATTTTCGTAAGGAACAAACGAAGGTCTCCTCTTTCGGTGATATTCAGACGACTTCTCTGTTTGCGCATAATAGGATTTCTCATCTGTGCGTCATCTCCCCTCTTCTCCCTCCTCAATTCCCCTCCCCACCTTTTTTTTTCCCCTTTTTTTTAACCTTCCTTATAGCAATGCCCAGTAGGAAGGCTGAGCTAGGTATCCCACTATAACAGACTGGCACACAGGGCCGCCATCAGGACATGACAACCGTGACAATTGTCACGGGCCCGGCGGCCCTGGGGGGCCCTGGCCCGGGCCCCACGTGTATCAGCGGAACTGCCGCCGGTGCATCTGCACCAGGGCCCACACGCTTAGGTGGCCCAAGCATTTAGGGCCACCCAATGGGCCCTATTATCTTCAGGGGCCCGGTCAGCGCTGTAATAGCGCGACCGGGCCCCTTTAAAAAAAAAATGCAGCTCGTCACTTCCTCCCAGTTTACTCCGCGCGGGAAGGAGGAGACAGAGGCCGCGAGGAGAGGCAGCCGACTCACATCATCCCCAGCCACCCTCCTGCGACGAAATGGTAAGGAAGAGAGGAGGGTGGCTGAAAATGAGGTGTATGTGTGTATGTCATTGTATGTGTGTGTGTGTGTGTGTCAGTGTATGTGTGTGCCTGTGTATGCCTGTGTGTGTATGCCAGTGTATGTGTATGCCAGTGTATGTCAGTGTATGTGTATGCCATTGTGTGTATGCCATTGTGTGTATGCCATTGTGTGTATGCCAGTGTTTGTGCACTGTGTGTATGCATGTGTGTATGTCTGTTTTAGTATTTGTATCTGTTAGTGTGTGTGTGTGTATTCCTGTGGGCAGGATTTGGAGGCTTGCCCTGTGGGCGGGCTTGAAGGGGGGCCCAGACCTTGAGCTGATGGCGGCCCTGCTGGCACACATACATACAGACACACATACAGACAGACAGGCACACATGCAGACACACAAACAAACATACAGACAGGCACACATACATACAGACACACACACAGGCACACATACATACAGACACACACACACAGGCACACATACAAAGACACACACATACAGACAGACACAAGAAACATATACATACAAAGACAAGACACACATACATACACACATATATACAGACACAAGAAACATATACATACAAAGACAAGACATACATACACACATATATATATATATATATATATACAGACACACACACACGACATACAAAGACACACATACAGACAGACACACAAGACATACATACAAAGACACAGACACACACAAGACATACATACAAAGACACATACACACACAAGACATACATACAAAAACAAGACACATATATACAGACACACACAGGCATACATACAAAGACACATACACACACAAGACATACATACAAAAACAAGACACATATATACAGACACACATACACAAGACACACATACACAAGACACACATACACAAGACACACATACATAAGACACACATACATAAGACACACATACAAAGACACACACACAATCAAACACACATTATATTTAAGTCACCCTCCTGTTTCCTACCTTTAAGGTGCAGGAGGGTGACTTTCCCTGGGGTCCAGTGGTGGCTCAGGTGGATGGGAGTCAGAGTTCCCACTCTGACTCCCCCCTCCTCCTTCCTCCCGCGCGGCACACAGTTTTAGCTGGGAGGAGTGACCGGGGAATCACTTCCTCCCAGCTCTGTGATGTCATCACAGGGGGCCCGGTCGCGCTGTTAAAGCGCCCAGCGCTGACCGGGCCCCCTCACAATCCACATCCATCGGGTGGCCCTGACAGCATGGGCCACCCGATGGACCCCTCCATATGAGGCCCCGGCGGATTGCCGCTGGGGCCGCAAGTGGTGATGGCGGTACCCGGTCGCAGGGGTACCGCTAGCTCGCACCCGCCCGCCGGCTCACCCAATCTATAAAAAAAATTGAAAATCCCTACCGCCCACCTGGAATCCCGAAACGCCCACTAGTGGGCGGTAGGGACCAGGTTGACGACCCATGGTGTAGACTCTGTAGAACATAAATACAACTTACAACATAACATTAAAAAAAAACATAAGGGCAACCATCGAGAACAAAGGGAATGGACAGTACCAGTGTCACTTCTTTAATATACTAGTTCATTAATTTAATCTAGAGCCAGTTTTGGAAAGGTATTATCAGCGATTTACCATATAAGAATAGCTATGCAAGGGTTTGTTAGTTTTACTATAAAATGGACATTCTATTCTTTATAGTAGCCAAACCATTTTGTCCATATCTTATTATAAGAACCAATATTGTTATCTTTAAAACAAACCGCCTTTTCCATAAGACCTTGATAATTGGGTTATCGATATGCAGGTTTTAAAAGGGTTTCTTGCCAACCCAAAAAAAAAAAAGGATTAAAGCATAATCTCCTTTCATGTATATACACCATGCTTTCAATTTTAATGCATTTTTTCCCCATTCTGAATAGTGTGAGAACATTACCGTATCATGAGTGTAAAATATGTTTGGGAAAGATAAACCTCCTTCTGCTAATCTGACAGTCATAACTTTAAGTGCAATCCTAGGTTTCTTATTACCCCAAACATAGGATACAAATAAGCAATGAAATATTTGAAGTATCTTCTTTGGGACTCTAAGAGGGATTGTACAGAAAAGGTATTCCAATTTTGGAAGTAAATATGCTCTAATAATATTTATTCTTCCAAGCCAAGAAAATTGCAGTTTGGACCATTTTAAGATTGTATTTCTAAATTCATTAAGAAGTAGGTTGTAATTATCAGAAGTCCACTCTTCAATGTTAAAATTTATATTTATTCCTAGATAACGTAAAAAATTAGACCAATTAAGTTTATGGTTATTATTCAAATTTCTTATTTGTGAACTTGAAAGATTGCAGTGTAGAACTTGTGTTTTTTGCATATTGATTCTATAATTAGAAAATCTTCTATATTCTTCTATACATTGTAATGTAGATGGAATAAAGGACTCAGGATTTGTTAATGTCATGATTATGTCATCAGCGAACATAGTTATTTTTTGTTCTTGATCACCTAATTTAACCCCAGTTATATTATGATGTTGTCTTATATACTCTGCCAGTGGCTAAATAGAAAGGATATAAAGAAGAGGTGCCAAGGGGCATGCCTGGCGGTTCTATTTATAAAAGTGAACCAAGCAGAGTCTAGACCGATACCATATATTTTTGCCATAGGAAAAGAGTATAGAGACATTGTTAGATCTTCAAACGATCCCTCAATCCCAAACGCGGAAAGTGTGGCAGACAAAAATTTCTAATTTACCCTGTCTAATGCCTTTTCAGCATCGACAGCTATAAAAACTGGAGGAACAGATTTTTTTTTATCAACTTCTATCATCATATTCAGAATCTTACGAATATTATCACTAGCTGATCTACCTCTTATAAAACCAGATTGGTCTAGATGAATTAGATCTGAGTTTATCTGGGTCAGTTTGTCTGCTAGGATTTTTGAAAATATTGTTATGTCTAAGTTAATGAGAGAGATCGGACGGTAATTGGATATGTAATGTGGATCTTTTCCAGGTTTTAGGATTGGGGAGATCATAGCTTTTAACATTTCAGAGGAAAAGCTTTTGGAAGTTGTTATATCTAGGAATGTTTTTAAAAGTAGAGGAGTTATCACGGTCTCAAAAGATTTATAAAAGTACGCTGTAAATCCATCCGGCCCAGGTGCTTTCCCATTACTAAGCTTGGCAATTGTTCTCTTTATTTCTTCAGGTTTAATAGGTTTATTTAAGTTTACCAGTTTATCAAGCTTTAGTATAGGAAGATTAAGCTTTGAAAGGAAAGCTTTTAGTTCATTCTAAGAAAAACTATTTTCTTTTAAATTATATAATGAAGCATAATATTTTGCAAAGGCCTTACCTATGTTATGAGGGGATAGGCAAATTTTGTCATCATCGATAATTTTTTTTTATTGTATACTTTATCCAGTCTGGTTTAAGTTTTTTTGACATAGACTTCCCTATTCTGTTGTGACTGCTATACCATCTTTGATTCAAAGATATAATTGAGGTTTTAATTTTAGGTTAGCCATAAAGTTTCACTAGAAACTTGTCCATTATCATTAATTTTAACAAATTATTTTGCCATATTTTCAAGATGCTTCCTGTTTTTTTTTTTTTGAGTGTTCTAATTGATTAATCTAAACGCTACTGTGGTTTGAGGTTATATTCTGTGTTATTTTCCAGTACTACACTAATAGGGGCATGATCTGACCAAACAATGCGTCCAATTTCAGAGCTTACAAACGTTCTCAGATTTGTCGTATCCATTAAAAAAACATCTATTCTAGAGTAACTTAGATGGACTTTAGATAGAAAAGTAAAATCTCTTTCATTTGGATGTTGTACCCTTCAAATATCAAATAACCCAAATTCAGCGAGAAGATCCTGAAACCAAGGGTAGTGCGTTTTCTGAGGAAAGTTTAATTGTTTAAGATCCCTAGATCTTCTATCCATTTTTGGGTCCTGGATAGTATTCCAATCCCCACGATCAATAATACCCCCTTTTTTTAAATTTTTTCAATCTTTCTAAAGAGTTTCTTATAGAATGTTTGTGAGAATACATTGGGGGCATATAAATTAGCCAAGGTATAAGTAGTATCGTTCAATTTGCAAACAAGGATTATAAACCTTCCTAATGGATCCTTTTCTATGTAGATTTGTTCAAATTTAAGCTTAAAGGACCACTCTAGGCACCCAGACGACTTCAACTTAATGAAGTGGTCTGGGTGCCAGGTACCTCTAGGATTAACCCTTTTTTTTATAAACATAGCAGTTTCAGAGAAACTGCTATGTTTATAATGAGGGTTAATCCAGCCTCCAAATCCTCTAGTGGCTGTCTCATTGACAGCCGCTAGAGGCGCTTGCATGCTTCTCACTGTGAAAATCACAGTGAGAGCACGCAAGCGTCCATAGGAAAGCATTGTAAATGCTTTCCTATGCGACCGGCTGAATGCGAGCGTGGCTCCTGCCGCGCATGCGCATTCAGCCGATGACGTCGCGATCAAGATGGAGAGGAGGAGGAAAGCTCCCCGCCCGGCGCTGGAAAAAGAGGTAAGTTTAACCCCTTCCTCTCTCCAGAGCCCGGCGGGAGGGGGTCCCTGAGGGTGGGGGCACCCTCAGGGTACTCTAGTGCCAGGAAAACGAGTATGTTTTCCTGGCACTAGAGTGGTCCTTTAAATGAACAAATAATGGCAACTCCTCTTTTCTTTTTATCTACCATACTAGCATTCATAATATATGAGAATCTAGAATAATTCCACAAGTATTGTTTCCCTTTCTTTCCAATGCATTTCTTGAACAAAACACAAGTCAATCTTATCCTCTAACAACATTCTATAAACAAGACCTATTTTTACCGAAGAGTTAAAACCCTGTGCATTTATAGATGCAACTTTAATTGACATTATTACTCTCAGTAAATAATGTCATTCCAAAAATTGGCTCCAAAATTTTGAAGTGGACTCGTCCATACCCATTCTCGATAGTTGACCTTAGACATACTACACAAAAAACAATACAACTACAATATAATATAAAAAAACAAACAATACACCACATAGCAAGGTAGTACATATCATACAGGTGGTTACCCTGAGAGATCTAAGCATACATACATTCCCAAAAAGGAGAAAAAATAAAAGAAAAAATAAAGATCTCAGGGAGACTCAATCCCTGGTGGCAATCTGTGGCCAGGTGATTAGTTATATAGCCCCCACTCTTGTTTAGCCCTAAGTTTAACTAAGCTAATATGGGAGGAGGGGAACAATAAGATAAATAAATAACACAAAAAAAAATAATCAAGCAGAACCATTCGTTCTTAATATCATAAAAATAAACTTATAAATACATATCTAATATCATAGGTTTATGTTAGAGAAGTATCGTAATGTAATACGTAGTAATAATCAACATGAATTAACTAAACACTACGTAGATATTAAATTTAGAAATTATTAGGTAAATTACCAACATTGAAGTTTCAGATTTATCTATATTCACAAAACTCTCCAATATTTCTCCTTTGTTCCCCTCCATAAGTTTGTTACTCTTTCTAGTTGAATAATATTATTTGTATCAATCTATTATTGCTAGATTTTTTTTTAACTTAGAGAGTTCTTCAATAGGGTCTTTAATAGAAAGGCTCTTACCATTATGGGAAATTATCATTTTAGTAGGGAAGCCCCATCTGTAGTTTATATTTTTTGATCTCAGTTGTAAAGTTAGGTCTTTGAATCGTCTTCTATTTAGTCTTGTTGCCAGGGAGAGATCAGGGAAAACCAACACATTTTGAAACTTCTCTTTGTTTACCGGTAAATTTGGATGGAATCTTAACTGTTTCATTAACTCATCTTTCGCTGAAGAATTTAAAAACCTTACTAGCACGTCTCTAGGGGTAGTATTTTCTGTTCCTCTGGATAGAAAGATCCTATGGCATCTCTCTATTGGAAAGGGCGTTAAAAACGAAGGATTAACATATATAATCAATCAGGTTCTCTTGTTTGATTTCTTTGGATATGTCTTTAATTCTTATATTATTTCTATGTGATCAATCCTCAAATTCTGTTAGTTTGTTATCCATTTTTTTTTATTTGATTTTTAAGGGTAATATTTTGTGATTTCAATAATGTAATCTCTGTTCTCATTTTTTCAAATTCTTGATTTTGTTTGACCAATTTAGCATTAAGAGTGGAAATCTCTTTAATTACCTCAGAAATACTTTGCTCAATATCATTTTTGATTTTCCCATAAAGTTCATCCATCATTTTGATAAGACTTTGGTTTGATGTCGTTTCTATAGGTGAGTTGGAGCCTTCTAAGGTTGTAGCTTTTGAACTCTTCCAATGGAGGAGGAGATATAGATCTCCTTTGAGATTGTGATTTATTGGGGTCTGCTTTTGGAGAATAAAATGTACTAATAGGCTTGTTCTTTTCTGTCTTATCTACTGGAGAGGGTTTTTTTAGGCATATTAGCGTGATACAGAGCAAACAGTAGGGGAAATCAAATATTCTGTAGATAGAAATAAAGAGGGTATTGCACCTTTTCTAGAGTCTTCTAAAGTAATTATTTCACAATTCTTATAACGTGTACTTTTCTATAGAGCATTAAATAGATTTATAAATTACACCAGTGAAAATAAAGTATTTTTTTTGTTTTTTTTGTTTGTTTCTTTTTGGATAATATCCATTGCAAGTAATACGATACATAAGGCTGTATTAGGTATTTAGGTTTGCTAAATGTATGTATTTCATATTTTGAATAAAAAGAACAACACTTTTACAGTGATCTGCACCTGCCTGTTGGGCACCCTACAAACTCCTCCTACTGGCCCACCAGAGAGCTGCATCACAGGCCCCACTGGGCCACCAGGCAGCAGGGCCATGATCACAACCCTACTGGATGACCACAATCACAGCCCCACTGGATTATCAGGAAACAGGGAGCAGAGCCATGATGACAGCACCTGCTGATTTTATCCCCGAGGTCAAAGGAGCAAAAAAAATGCATATTATTATTATTATTATAATTATTGTTATTTTTAAATCCTAATATGTGGGGAGGCTTGAACAGCAAACATATCACATATCACTCACAGTTACTCACACACAGCAACACACGCCACTCACAGCTACCCACAAACAGCACTTTCAGCTGCCCATGCATAACAAAGAGCTAGTCAAAAGCAGCCGTACACATCATTCACAGCTGAAACACACATATCACACACAGACTGCCACATACATAAAAAATAACACATGTATGGGTATTTAAAGGAACATGCCAAGCACCATAACCACTACATTCCACTGTAGAGGTTATGGTGCCAAGAGTGATCTGGCATGCTCCCACTGTAATTTGTCAAACTGTTTTAAAATTATTTGACAATTTACCAGGATCCATTTAACATCTGTGCTGTATATGGTATTTTTCTGCAGAAAGAACTGGATATCTTCATCAAGGTAAGGCACAACCTATACATGTTACAATGAATGCAACACTGCATTACCTTGCTTACGTCAGTGATTTCAACCACCTTCCTACGATGTGAATCCAAAACAAAGGGATGCAGGTGCAGGCACCTGTAGGACCCAACTAAGGGCTTTATTTAATAAGCTTTCTAAATGATTCAGTACTATAACCACTACAGCCAACTGAAGTGGTTATGGTTCCAGGACAGCTGTCCTACCAATGTTATTTGTCAAACTTAGACCTTGATTCAATAGTGTTAGAAAAACTTTCTAGATGATTTATATACAGAAGTCACTATTGAAGTTATTAGGAAAGTTTTTCTAACAGTGTTGAATCATGTGGAAAGCTTATTAAATCAAGGCCTAAGTTTGACAAATATCATTGGGAGGTTTAGCACCATAACCACTTTGGTGGGATGTAGTGGGTATGGTCCTTGGGGGGTTAATTTAATAAATATCCACCGTATATCAAATTAAAAAAAATATAGAGAAGAACTCCAAGGTGCCTACCCTACTGAAATGATCACAGTATATAAACTAATATGACACAAATAGTTTATTTTGATTTACCAATAGTTGATTATAAGAATGTTTTCAGATTATTAATCAATAAGTTGTGCTGTGTAAGGTAGCTGTAGAATTAATATTGAACCATTCATTGGTTTGTTAGAATGTTAATATTGTCCGAATGCTGTAAAAAAAAAAAAAAAAAAAAAAAAATAGCATCAATGAAACAATACATTTGCCAGTGATACATTTCAGTATATCAACTTATTAAAAGGAAGTGGTAGGCACAGTAAATGCTTCATCTCATTAAAGCAGTTATATTACTTGTAGTCCCCTGGCTCCATCTTCCCATTCCATGTAAAAGAACACTATAGCTTTATGAATGCAAATCTGTATTTCAAATGCTATAGTGTCCTTGTCCTTAGTCAGAAATAGGTGCCCAGCTGTTTTTAATTTTTTTAAAAAAAGATTTACCGTATATACTCGAGTATAAGCCGACCCGAATATAAGCCGAGGCCCCTAATTTTACCCCCAAAAACTGGGAAAACTTATTGACTCGAGTATAAGACTAGGGTGGGAAATGCAGCAGCTACTGGTAAATTTCTAAATAAAATTAGATCCTAAAAAAATTATATTAATTTAATTTTTATTTACAGTGTGTGTATATAATGAATGCAGTGTGTGTATATAATGAATGCAGTGTGTGTGTATGAATGCAGTGTGTGTTTATAATGAATGCAGTGTGTGCGTATGAATGCAGTGTGCGTATGAGGGTGCAGTGTGTGCGTATGAGGGTGCAGTGTGTGCGTATGAGGGTGCAGTGTGTGTGTGTATGGGTGCAGAGTGTGTGTATGAGTGCAGAGTGTGTGTGTGAGTGCAGAGTGTGTGTGTGAGTGCAGAGTGTGTGTGTGCAGAGTGTGTGTGTGTGAGTGCAGAGTGTGTGTGTGAGTGCAGAGTGTGTGTGTGAGTGCAGAGTGTGTGTGTGAGTGCAGAGTGTGTGTGTGAGTGCAGAGTGTGTGTGTGTGAGTGCAGAGTGTGTGTGTGAGTGCAGAGTGTGTGTGTGAGTGCAGAGTGTGTGTGTGAGTGCAGAGTGTGTGTGTGAGTGCAGAGTGTGTGTGTGAGTGCAGAGTGTGTGTGTGTGAGTTCAGAGTGTGTGTGTGAGTGCAGAGTGTGTGTGTGTGTGAGTGCAGAGTGCGTGTGAGTGCAGAGTGTGTGTGTGTGTGTGTGTGTGTGTGTGTAGAGTGTGTGTGTGTGTGTGTGTAGAGTGTGTGTGTGTGTGTAGAGTGTGTGTGTGTGTAGAGTGTGTGTGTGTGTGTGTGTGTGTGTGTGTGCGCAGAGTGTGTGTGTGTGTGAGTGCAGAGTGTGTGTGTGTGTGATGCAGAGCCTTGGTGGGGGGTGGGCATTTTAATATATTTATTATTATTTTAAATTTTTTTGTTATATATTTTTTTTTATTACTATTTTTATAATTATATTATTATTATTTTAATTTTTTTGTTATATAATTTTTTTTATTACTATTTTTATTATTGTATTATTATTTTCATTTTTTTTGTTAAATTATTAATTAATTTATTTTTATTACTATGATACATGTTTTTTGTTCCCCCTCCCTGCTTGCTAGCGTGCCAGGGAGGGGGGCTCCTTCCCTGGTGGTCCAGTGGCATTGGCAGTTCAGTGGGGGGCTGTGGGGGCTGCAGAGATCTTACTTACCTCTCCTGCAGCTCCTGTCAGCTCTCTCCTCCTCCGCGCCGTCCGGTCAGCTCTTCTGTCAGCTCACACTGTAAGTCTCGCGAGAGCCGCGGCTCTCGCGAGATTTACACTGGGAGCTGACCGAGGTGCTGAACGGACGGCGCGGAGGAGGAGAGAGCTGACAGGAGCTGCAGGAGAGGTAAGTAAGATCTCTGCAGCCCCCACAGCCCCTGTCTGTATTATGGCAATGCAAATTGCCATAATACAGACTATTGACTCGAGTATAAGCCGAGTTGGGGTTTTTCAGCACAAAAAATGTGCTGAAAAACTCGGCTTATACTCGAGTATATACGGTAGTTACCTTTTTCCAGCATTGTAGGTCCCTCTGAGCGGTCATCAAAGACAGGGCTTTATTTGCCATGAGGCAAACAAGGCATTTGCCTAAGGCGGCACTTTCAGGGGGACTGCAATAAACTCTGCCCTAACAGCCCAGACAAATGCCTTCTTTGCCTAATGTCCTGGGAGACGCAAAAGGTGGTCAACTGGCCACCTTAGGGACCCCCCAAGGCATTTAGCTACTCATAGTGTACGTGGGAGGCGAGGGAGCGCTGTCCGCGCGCCCTTCTATGATGCAGAGAGCTGGAATATGACGACACTCCGGCCCAGGCAGTGGCAAGAGAGCAGGGAAGGAAGAGCTCAGTTTCTTCACCGCCTGCATTAAGCGCCTGCCTGTCCACCCAGCCAGTCATGCCAGCAGAAGCCAGCAGCGCCAGCAGAGCCAGCGAGGAGCCTGCCAGCACAGCCAACAGCCCCAATAGAGCCAGCAAGGAGCCTGCCCGCTCGCCCGCCCGCCCGCCCAGCAGCAGTCAGGGTCCATTCTAGCTCTCCCAAAGGAAGGGAGGCTGGGTGGATTTAAGTTAAAAAAAATAATAAAATAATTGGTGAGTGAATGAGAACATTTGTGTGTCTGTGTGTGCGGCTGTCAGATAGTGTGTGTGTGTGTCAGCGAATGAGTGTGCGTGTGTGTGTGGCTGTCAGTGAGTGTGTGTGCGCGGGTGGCTGTCCATGAGTGTGTGTGTCAGTCAGTGAGCGTGTGTGTGTCAGTCAGTGAGTGTGTGTGTGACTGTCAGTGAGTGTGTGTTTGTTGCTGTCTGTCAGTGAGTGTGTGTGTGTGTGTGCCTGTCAATATATGTGTGTGAGAGTGTGTGTCTGTCAGTGTGTGTGCCTGTCAGTGTGTGTGTCTGTCAGTGTGTGTGTGTCTGTCACTGAGTGTCTGTCAGAGAGTGTCTGTCAGAGAGTGTCTGTCAGAGAGTGTCTGTCAGAGAGTGTCTGTCAGAGAGTGTCTGTCAGAGAGTGTCTGTCAGAGAGTGTCTGTCAGAGAGTGTCTGTCAGAGTGTGTGTGTGTGTGCTTGTCAGTGTGTGTGTGTGTGTTTGTCAGTGAGCGTGTGTATGTTTGTCAGTGTGTGTGTAACTGTCAGAGAGTGCGTCTGTGTCTGTCAGTGTGTGTCTGTCAGTGTGTGTGTGTCTGACAGAGTGTGTCGAATCAGTAAGGATGTTTGCGTCAGTGTGGGTCTGCCAGTGAGTGTATGTCAATGTATGTGTTAATGCATTTGTCAGTCACATTTGCATTTGTCAGTCAAAAAAGTGGCCTTGAAACAAAGTGGTGGGTCAAATTTAGATTAGCGGGTTGCCCGAATTTAGTTGTGCCCAGGGCAGCACAAATCCAAAATACACCATTGATCACAGAGAAGGCATGGCCCTCCTTCTCATATGGCAACATTGGAGACATAAAGTGAATGTGCTGTGTGAGATAAACGTGCAATCAAACTTACCCATAGGAATGGATTGAATCATTGTGACTGAGTTTTACGCAGACTTAACTTTGCAATGTAAACTTTTCAGTTTCTAAGAATCTGCAATGTTTTACATTGCACGGTTAAAAGGACAGGGACAGGGCACCTAGACCACTTCATTGAGATTAAGTTATCTGGGTGATGATAGTGTCCCCTAATGCTAAACCAGAGTATCTGTGCTGCTCAGTCTAAAGAGGAAGCAATATCCAAAACAGTCATGGAACGATAGTGTCAGCTTACTCTCTCAAGCTCTCACACCGCGCTGTTGCTGAATGAATTGGTATGGCTAAGAAAGTGTGTACTATCTGCCTTACCCATACCTCCAATGGGGGGCTGGGCTCTGGATCCTCATTAAGAGGATAAAATGGTTATCGTGCCTAGCGTGTCTTTGTAAAGGGTGCCTGGAGTCTCCTGCGACTGTTCCTGGATTTAGTGTTAAACCGTTTTCTAGCAGCTGTACACTTAAAAAGGGCCCTATAGCAGGCATTACACTTTATTCTAGCCATACCAATTCATACCAATTCATACTAGAAATTAGCCCTTTGATAAGCGGTTAGTGGACAATCACACTTGCTCACTGCATGTTCAGGCTTATGCGACCTCAGTAGTTTAAGCTGAGCACTCTTGTTTATGATTAAAACTTTAAAATGGTTTCAAAAGTTTAATGGGAGGATGGAGCCAGGGAATTCCTGACACTATAACCACTTCAATAAGATCAAGCAGTCACAGTGTCTACAGTTTCCCTTAACGAACAACAATAGTGTATGTAACAATAACCATCTTTTAACATGAGAGAGAGAGCAGCTCACTTTATCTCTCAAAGTATTCCTTCACATAGTATATTAGTAACGGAGGGGAATGTGGGGTAGAGAGTGAAAGACGATAGCTACAAATAGTGGCTATCGTCTAGATAGCTACAAATAGTGGCTATCTCCCATCATTCTCAGTCACGCCAGGGCAAGTATTTTCATTTGCTGCTTAGACTGACAGATCCCACAAAGCACAGTGCCACATCCATCACACTGTACAATATGTTTGTTTTTTTTATTGTAGAGTGTGATGTTACACCATTTTAAAAACATGCTCCATGTATGCAAAGGGTCTTTCATGAGAAATAACTCTCCTCGAGCATTGCCATATTTTGTTGTGTTACATCCTGGACAGGGACATATTAGCCGCGAGGCATCAAGGCATTTGCCTTGGGCGGCACTTTCCAGGGGGCGGCAAAAAAAGCTGCCCCCAAATATGCAGGCAAATACCTTGTTAGCCTGGCGGCATTCGGCTAACTAAAAATCCAGGCGGGCGGGTGGTGCTGGCGAGGGACACTAATTAGTGAGCTCTCTGCTCAGCTCCCTCGCGTGCCGCAGAGTGATGACTGGCATCACTCTGCGGCGTGCGAGGGAGCTGAGCAGAGAGCTCACTAATCAGTGCTCCCTCGCCAGCGCCGCCCGCCCAGCAGCCCAGCAGCCACTGGACCCCAGGGAAAGGGAGAACCCCCCCAGCATTCCCAAAGGGGGGTTTAATTAAAAAAAAAGTGAGTGTGTTAATGTGAGTGAGTGAGTGTGTGTGTTAGTGTGTGTGTGTGTGTGTGTGTGTGTCTGTTAGTGAGTGTGTGTGTTGTCTGTTAGTTTGTGTGTGTGTGTGTGTGTGTGTGTTAGTGAGGCTGGGGGGCTTGATTTAAAAAAGAAAAAGTTTTGTCATGCCTAGGGCAACACAAAACCAGGGTACACCACTGATCCTGGAACTAAAAAGTATAATTTAATTTACAAAATATACATTTGAAATATACATTTATAATTTCATTATAGAGGAAAATTACAATGTTCTTATACAGGAGAAGCCTGGAAATTTGCAAGCCAACCAGTCACAGTGTACTGAAGGTTCTTCATATCAACAGAAGCATTTAAAAGTATTTTCTATTTGAAGAGTTTTTACCCTCCAGTTAGTGGGCTATGTGGTTTGGATTCAATTTTTTTAAAACAAACTTATACAGACTGCAATATATTTGTGCTTTTATTCATGTTTTCTGCAAATTAGCAAATTGGTCTTAATATGTTTAAATGCATATTAACTTGGCTATCAGAAGTAATGCTTAATGTATGCCTTGTTGCCTTGTTGCCTTGTTGACTATTCCTGACAACCAGTAAAATAGTGGTTGATATATATATATATATATATATATATATATATATATATCCTAGAACTCTACAACAATAACAGCCAACAACCAGATATTAGTAATAAACTCCACCATATGAAATGACAAGGGTGTATCCCTACAATACACATTTAGCAAACTGCAAATGTTTAAATCACAAAGAATTTATAGGTGATGGTGGGTTAACACAACCATTTCAAGGTGTTAAATCATATAGAATGTAAGCTCGATTGAGCAGGGTCCTCTTCAACCTATTGTTCCCGTACGTTTATTTGTAATTGCCCTATTTATAGTTAAATCCCCTCTCATAATATTGTTAAGCGCTACGGAATCTGTGGGCACTATATAAATGGCAATAATAATAATAATAATAATAATAATATCCACATATGACATCACATCCATATGCGATAACAACAGCATATAAGGTGGGAAATAAATTGGGTTTTTAAGTAGTATTGGTTAATAGATATAACTTTTAAACTGTTGTGAAATATTTATTTTAAAGGAACACTAAAGGCTGACCCAATAATTTTAAAAACATGCTGGCCCCCACTTGCCACCTTAAAAAGATCATAAACTCGCCTCCATTCCAGCACCACACAGGTGCTGGTTCCGCCCTGGTCCACCTCCTTGGCTGAGATAATCAGAATTGACAATCTCAGCCAATACAATGCTTTCCTATGGCAAAGCACTGGATTGGCTGAGATTGTCAATTCTAATGATCTCAGCCAAAGAGATGGGGTGGGAGTAGTGCCAAACGCTGCACTGGCCAAACAGCATTTCCTCATAGAAATGTATTCAACCAATGAATCTCTAAGAGGTAAATTCAGTGACTCCATACAGAGACACTAAACTGTGGAGACACTAAACATCAGTGCTACAAATTGTGCAGCACTGACCCAAAAAGCAATTCTAGTGGCTGTCTAAGTGAGGTGAGAGGTGTTACTAGGCAGTTATATATAAATGAAAATGCCTGCAGGGACATACCAGACTACATTAAGCTGTTGTTGTTCTGGTGACTATAGTGTCCCTTTAAGAAATTTTTTTTGGTGTATAGGAATAAATTGTTTTTAGGACAATTAGATACTGAGATAATATTTATTATAAGATACCCCCATCAATTGAAATGTAAAAATGATAAGATTAGGTGATTAATCCCTAGCTTTTTAGAGTGTTATTTGTTATGAATTGTATGAGGATCAATGCAGGTTTTAACTATATTAATGTGGAGAATATGTATGCATCCATTTTTGCAAGTGGATAAAACGCAATATGTGAATCATTAAGGTAAATAGTATTATGAGCAGGACGTTTAATGTAGGTAAAAGGACAATTAATGTGCGGAAAAACAGGATGTTTAATATAGATAATTTCACAGAGTATTAAGAACAGCGGACACTTGAATGACAGTAATTATCCCGAGCATGCGTAATCTATTTAAACTGAAAAGGAGGTAGTGATGAACACTTTGATAAAGCCCAATAGGCATGTTATCACATAACACATCATCATGCAGAAATATCCATCTGATCTCTGAAACCTCAAGTAGGTCTGGGCAGCTAGAGTGAGCCGGAAGGCGGGAGTGGAACGTTTGTTGTGTATTTAAAGGCTGAAGATCTTTGTGCCTAGGTGCTTTAAAACCCTTTAAGGACACATGACGGAAATATTCCGTCATGATTCCATTTTATTTCAGAAGTTGTGTCCTTAAAGGGTTAATTGGGTTTAAAACCAGTAAACGTTCCACCAACAGTAGTGTAAGCTTATGTAATCTTTGTTTTTTGAAATGCATGTTAATAAAGGGAATTATTATTTTTATTTTTTTGACACATCGAATTGAGGAAGTCTTCAGCAATTTAAGGTCACTGCAAGTTAAGTTTGATATTATGCATATTTTATCTCTACACATTAAAATGGAAAAGGTGCATGTGTAGGTGATATATTCACATATCCAACTTATATCTGTTGTTTGCACGTGTGTGGAATAATTGACAAACTCAGCTTTGTTTTTTGTGAATAGTATAAAAAAGATTATATAAAGTGAAGATATTAGTTAACACCTTGCATTAGTTGTGTTAACCCACCATCACCTCTTGATTGTGGATATATGCTCAGAATGCTTGTCAGATAATTTAGTTATATTGCCATATTTACTGACATACTTCCATATAAATGTGAAGAAATAAATACCGTACCTATTTCCTTTGTGCAAAAGATCAAATCCCTCATTGATTTTCTCTAAAGGTAGTCTGTGTGTCACCAGCTTATCCAGGTCAAACTTTTTTTCCATATAATCCGTAACCAATTTCGGGACAGAATCCTTAGATTTCCAACCTAAACACCATATTTACAAGGTTAATAACAAGACATATATAATCAAATTACATCAATCATTCATTCCTTAGGTAATTTCAAGTCAAGTTTCAAGTGACACAACATTTGAATGCATTTACCCTCTGCACCATTCCACTCATTTCTTCAAATGATAGCCTGCCTTAAACTGTTGATTTCTAACAGAGAACCTAACAAACCTCATTGAGTGTTCCTACATAGGAACTTTTATTAAAATTGAGTATTGTGTGAATGTGTTATTATAACTATAATAAGGGGAAAACACATGAATTACCAACTCTAGTATTCACAAGAATGCACTCATTTGTTCAACTCATAGAAGTTGGTGTCATAATGTATTAGGATTTCTTCCTACAGAAAGTTTAGTGGTTGCAACTTAATATTTGTCACACATCCATTAGGCTTGTCAGTATGAAAAAAAGATTAAAGAAACCACTGTGGTAGTCCGCAGAAGTGGCCAAAATAGTAAAAATAAATAAAAGTTAGCATTTAATGTAATTATATAATAAAAAAAAAGAGTGAGGAAAATTGACAGATCTATAAGATTAGGCAAAAAGCAAGTTATAAGAGCTTCCAAATCACACACAGAAGAGAAAATAGCCTAGTCAGTAAAAAAAAGGGGACAAAACATTTTAGATACATAAATGAGAAAAGGAAAGTGAAACAAGGGTTAGTTAGATTAAAAACAAATTAGTCATTTGTTACATGTGAGTTTACAGAGGAAGAAGTTCTATTTCAACTGTCAAAAGTAAAGACAAATAAATCGATGGGGCCCAATGAAACACACCCAGAGTTATTAAAAGAGCCTAATGGTGTACTAGGAAAACCATTAACGGATTTATTAATCCAATCATTGTTAACGGGAGTAGTCCCAGAATATCGAAAATTAGTGACTGTTGTGGCTATTCTCAAGAAAGGTAGTAGGGAGGAGTCGGGTAACTATACGACAGTAAACCTTACCTCAGTAGTGGGGAAAGTAATGGAAACCATGTTAAAGGATAGGATTGTTGAACATTTACTACATGGAAGTCATGCCAAAGTAAATGTATTGATTGTCTATTGTGTAACTAAAATAATAGATCAGGGTGGTGCAGTAGACATTGCTTACCTAGATTTCAGTAAGGCTTTCGACACTGTCGCACTTAGAAGGCTTATCAATAAACTGCAATCTTTAAGTTTGGATTTCAATATTATTAAATGGGTTAGGCAGTAGTTGAATGACTGGCAACAGAGGGATGTAGTCAATGGAGTATATTCAAAGCAAGGTCTTGTTACCAGTGGGGTACCTCAGGGATCTATACTTGTACCCATACTCTTTAATATTTCTATTAGTGATATTGCAGAAGGTCTTGACAATAAGGTATATCTTTTTGCTGATGATACAAAGATATGTAACAGGGTTGATGTTCCAGCAGGGATAAGCTAAATGGCAAATTATATAAATAAACTAGAAAAATTGTCAAAGCTGTGGCAACTAACATTTAATGTGGATAAATACATAAAAGATAATACATCCTGGACATAAAATCCCAAGGGCAGAGTATAGAATATTTGATAGGGTCCTAATCTCAACATCTAAAGGAAAGGGATTGAGGGGTAATTATTTCAGATGACTTAGGCAGGCAGTGTAATAGAGCAGCAGGAAATGCTGGCAGAATGCTTGGTTGCATAGGGAGAGGTATTAGCAGTAGATAGAGAGAAATGTTCATGCCATTGTACAGAACACTGGTGAGACCTCACTTGGAGTATTGTACGCAGTACTGGAGACCGTATCTTCAGAAAGATTTTGATACTTTTGAGAGAGTTCAGAGAAGGGCTACTAAACTGGTTCATGGATTACAGGATACAACATACCAGGAAAGGTTAAAGGATCTTAACATGTATAGCTTGGAGGAAAGATGAGACAGGGGGGATATGATAGAAACATTTAAATACATAAAGGGAATCAACACAGTAAAGGAGGAGACTATATTTAAAAGAAGAAAAAACAGCACAACAAAAGGACATTAGAGGGGCAACGGTTTAAAAATAATATCAGGAAGTATTACTTTTCTGAGAGGGTTGTGGATGCATGGAATAGCCTTCCAGCTGAAGTGGTAGAGGTTAACACAGTGAAGGGGCTTAAGCATGCATAGGTTAAGCATAAGGCTATCCTAGCTATAAGATAAGGCCAGGGACTAATGAGAGTATTTAGAAAATTGGGAAGACTAGATGGGTCGAATGGTTCTTATCTGCCATCACATTCTTTTTTTTTCATATTCTTTATTAGGTTTTTGGTCATATTTGTACAACATATACCATAACGCTTACAAAACAAACATATACTAACAAGTGTAGAGCTAAATTATTTGTCTTTTTTACTGCCAAGAAACGGGAGATTAGGGGAGAAGCCTTGAAATACAATCTTTACCATGGTGAACATGTTTAGGGTAACTAATCAAATTATACATTCTCTTTTATACTTGTTAACCATTGATCCCATATATCATATTTATTTTGAGTCTAAAATGTTAATACCGACCTCTTTTTCCATTTGAATTATTAGTTGGGTATATGCTTTCTACCATTTCTGAATACAAACAGAAATAGTGTGCAGCACTAATTAGTAATACCACAAAATAAAATATAATACATGCACTATGGTGGTGTATATACCCAATCAAACCACACACAAATGTACCCCAAGTACATACAGGATCAGATGGTAGCCAGAAGTCAAATATTGTAAAATTCAGTAGTACATCCCATTTCTGAAAATCTGTATTGGGTGATGGTGTTTATAGATGGTAATCCCAAGGGTATTCCTCTGTATGAAGCTTGTTCCTCAAAGTAAATGGTGTAGAACAGGCACACAAATTAGAAATCAAGTATAAGCATTTATTTGTAGAAAAATATAAAAATCTTACATTAAAGTAACAATGATGCCGTTCACAGGTAGATACCATAAGCACAACGCGTTTCGACGAACTGGCTCGTCTTCCTCAGGTGCAACAATAAATTACAAGCTTCAAATGCATATAAATAAAAAATAGCGCAGGAAACGGGTACTTCCAAACCGCGCCCTTTGCCCAACAACCAATCGGCAATGGATTTGCTCGTTCTTCTTTGATCCTATCCGGTTACTGTAGTCGCGGCTGTTTTACTTCCGGCTTTCGGTACTTTGCGTTTCACTTCCGGGTTTTGTGCGTTCCACGGATGGCCAATCATGTTCTCTATGCGTTCCACAGGTCGCGAATACAGTCTCTGGATGCAAAAACTGTGACAATCACAGCTCAAACCATATATGTCCATAATAAAAGGTCCATGAATAAAATAAAAGGGAAAAAATATATGTATAGTAATTATAAAAATAGACACATGTATAAAACAAGAGTATCTAATACCTATATAATATGGATGTAGAAAGGATCTTAAAGTTAGATATAATTATACATATCAAAATCGATATTTAACCCCTGGGGAGAGAGGGTTTCCAAATCGAAGATCCATCTCATTTCTGTTTTATTGAGGATCTTCAAATGGTCACCCCCTCTCCAAGGTTTTAGAACCTTCTGAATTTCCATAAAGTGCAATGCTTTTGTGTCTCCATTATGTTTTTGGTGTTTATGAGCAGATACAGAATGGGTTAAAACCCCATTCTGTATATTTCTTAAATGTTCGCCAATTCAAATTTTCAATGGTCGGATAGTTCGCCCCACGTATTGCAAACCACATATACACGTTAATAGATAGATGTGGCAAAACCAACTTCGCCACTGTGAACTGGAGAAGCCTGGTTGCCCGCCTGCTGCCTTTGGACTATGGACCAGACTTTATGGGAATGTGATACCCCAGATAGCTATACCATGGAGCCTATTCATATAATGAAAGACTATGTCTGTGTGTTATGTGTAAAAAGTAACTTTCTGTATTTTAAAGTGTTTTATGTCTTTCTGTAACCATGTGGTTAATGGAGTCTGTCTCTGTGCTGGGAGGTAATTGGATTACTTCTTCAGCACAGAGAAGGAAGCTGGAAAGCTAGGGGTTTTAAAAGATACTTTACTAACTTTTGAACCCCTGGTCTGATCCATGCCATTTTTTAATATGTTGTTCCCCTGAATGATTGATTGAGGATACGTATTTTCATGTGAATGTGATGTATGGTTTTAAAGTTATGAAAGTTGTGTAAAAGTATGTTTTAAACTGTATGCATAATGGGATTATGTGTCACACTAAGGGGAGGGGGATGTGTGGGATGTAACATCTATGTCATTGGTTCTTTGATGCCTCCCCCTGGGTGTGGCCTGTATGTGTACTCTTGTAATAAAAGCCGGGCTGGATGAGCCAGTCCAGAGTTCCTGTTTTACCCTCAAAGCGATGTGTCGTCTCGTTCTTTGGGGGAATTGGATTGTATGCTGACTGCCAGGAGTGTAAGCGGATGGTATGCTTTTCCTGTTCAGCTGATTCCAGAGTTCGTGTGTTTCCAGTTCGGGAGTTGGAAGATTCGTACAGTTTGGAGTTCGGGAGAGTGGTGTTTGCAGTAGCTGCCTGTGCATCTGTAAAGGGGGATATCGCCTAAACTGGGTTTTATCCTCTTGTAAGTGAAACGGTCCGTTACAATTGGTGGCAAGCGGCGGGATCGTTCCTACAGCCAGAAGGACAGCTACAGAACACCAATTCCTTGGAGTTACAAATTGAGGGCAACGTTAGCACTCGTGCAGCGCCCCTGGCAGCAGAGGTATCCAGCGACTTGGAGCAGACAAGTATGGAAGGATCTGACGCTGAAGATTATGGGCTGGCCGAGGTGAGGCAGCGAGTGGCCCAGTATGGGGGTTATGTATCCATGGAAATATTCCAGGGGATCTGGAACAAGGTCATGGCTAAGCGAAACTCAAGGATGGACGGAGAGTATGCTCAGCGGAAAGAGTGTTACAGCAGCAGAGTAGAGGCTGCATCCGAGGAGGTTAGCCATCTTCCCCTGAGGCGGCAGTGTGTAACCCAGGAAGCTAAAGGTGCCGTCCTTCCTCCCCAGCGGCAGAGTAAATCCCAGGGAGCTAAAGGTGCCATCCTTCCTCCCCAGCGGCAGTGTGTGTCCCAGGGAGCAGAAGGTGCCGTCCTTCCTCCCCAGCGGCAGTGTGTACCCCAGGGAGCTGAAGGTGCAATCCTTCCTCCCCAGCGGCAGTGTGTTTCCCAGGGAGCTGAAGGTGTCGTCCTTCCTCCCCAGCGGCAGTGTGTACCCCAGGGAGCTAAAGGTGCAATCCTTCCTCCCCAGCGGCAGTGTGTATCCCAGGGAGCTGAAGGTGCCGTCCTTCCTCCCCAGCGGCAGTGTGTAACCCAGGGAGCTGATGGTGTCGTCCGTCCTCCCCAGCGGCAGTGTGTAACCCAGGGAGACGAAGGTGTCGTCCTTCCTCCCCAGCGGCAGTGTGTACTCCAGAGAGCTGAAGGTGCAATCCTTCCTCCCCAGGGGCAGTGTGTACCCCAGGGAGCTGAGGGTGCAATCCTTCCTCCCCGGCAGCAGTATGTACCCCAGGGAGCTGAGGGTGCAATCCTTCCTCCCCAGCGACAGTGTGTACCCCAGGGAGCTGAAGGTGTCGTCCTTCCTCCCCAGCGGCAGTGTGTCCTGCAGGGAGCAGAGACCGTCAGTCTCACACCCCAGCAGCAGGACAAAATAATGAAAGGGGAGACAGCTGGTCCCCCTCTCCACCAGCATAGAGATTGTCAGGGAGAGGAGCCTGTTAACCCCTCTCCCCAGCGGCAGTTGACAGTCCAGAGAGAGGAGCTTGTTACACCCTCTCTCCAGCGGCAGCCGAACCCATCAAGGGGAGATGTCAAACCCCACAACTGTGCAGATGGGACCGTAGTCTCTGCACTTACCGCACAAGGGGTAGGGACGGTCGGTCCTGTCCCCCAGCCACAGAGCGGTGTATCCAAAGGGGAGACAGTCGGTCTCCCCCTCCGGCAGCCGAGCTATGCACCTAAAGGGGAGACAGTAAGTCTCCAGGAACCAGGCTCCAACCAGACTACTCACGTGGTAGTGCTGGCACCAGGACAGAGTACCGCTGGTCTCTGCCCCCTCAGCAACCCACCAAGGCAGCCTACCAGTCCCCCACACAGCCGTGGTGCGGCACCTGAACCTGGACAAGATTCTCCCTCACCCAGGTGTAGTAACTGTTTATTGTGGATGGGCTGCTCTGCGGTTTCTGTTTTGTGGGTGGGTTGCTGGACTAACCAGGGCACTGACCCTGTTAGTCTAATTGGTAAAGGGGAGAATTGTGGCGAAACCAACTTCGCCACTGTGAACTGGAGAAGCCTGGTTGCCCGCCTGCTGCCTTTGGACTATGGACCAGACTTTATGGGAATGTGATACCCCAGATAGCTATACCATGGAGCCTATTCATATAATGAAAGACTATGGGAAAGACTTTGGCTCCATGGCAATTGTACTGTGTGAATAGGATCTGCGCGCTATTCAGTAGTTTTGTGCGCTCAGATCCCAGCTATCTGGGGATATGTGAAATGTCTGTGTGTTATGTGTAAAAAGTAACTTTCTGTATTTTAAAGTGTTTTATGTCTTTCTGTAACCATGTGGTTAATGGAGTCTGTCTCTGTGCTGGGAGGTAATTGGATTACTTCTCCAGCACAGAGAAGGAAGCTGGAAAGCTAGGGGTTTTAAAAGATACTTTACTAACTTTTGAACCCCTGGTCTGATCCATGCCATTTTTTAATATGTTGTTCCCCTGAATGATTGATTGAGGATATGTATTTTCATGTGAATGTGATGTATGGTTTTAAAGTTATGAAAGTTGTGTAAAAGTATGTTTTAAACTGTATGCATAATGGGATTATGTGTCACACTAAGGGGAGGGGGATGTGTGGGATGTAACATCTATGTCATTGGTTCTTTGATGCCTCCCCCTGGGTGTGGCCTGTATGTGTACTCTTGTAATAAAAGCCGGGCTGGATGAGCCAGTCCAGAGTTCCTGTTTTACCCTCAAAGCGATGTGTCGTCTCGTTCTTTGGGGGAATTGGATTGTATGCTGACTGCCAGGAGTGTAAGCGGATGGTATGCTTTTCCTGTTCAGCTGATTCCAGAGTTCGTGTGTTTCCAGTTCGGGAGTTGGAAGATTCGTACAGTTTGGAGTTCGGGAGAGTGGTGTTTGCAGTAGCTGCCTGTGCATCTGTAAAGGGGGATATCGCCTAAACTGGGTTTTATCCTCTTGTAAGTGAAACGGTCCGTTACAATTGGTGGCAAGCGGCGGGATCGTTCCTACAGCCAGAAGGACAGCTACAGAACACCAATTCCTTGGAGTTACAAATTGAGGGCAACGTTAGCACTCGTGCAGCGCCCCTGGCAGCAGAGGTATCCAGCGACTTGGAGCAGACAAGTATGGAAGGCTCTGACGCTGAAGATTATGGGCTGGCCGAGGTGAGGCAGCGAGTGGCCCAGTATGGGGGTTATGTATCCATGGAGATATTCCAGGGGATCTGGAACAAGGTCATGGCTAAGCGAAACTCAAGGATGGACGGAGAGTATGCTCAGCGGAAAGAGTGTTACAGCAGCAGAGTAGAGGCTGCATCCGAGGAGGTTAGCCATCTTCCCCTGAGGCGGCAGTGTGTAACCCAGGGAGCTAAAGGTGCCGTCCTTCCTCCCCAGCGGCAGAGTAAGTCCCAGGGAGCTAAAGGTGCCATCCTTCCTCCCCAGCGGCAGTGTGTGTCCCAGGGAGCAGAAGGTGCCGTCCTTCCTCCCCAGCGGCAGTGTGTACCCCAGGGAGCTGAAGGTGCAATCCTTCCTCCCCAGCGGCAGTGTGTTTCCCAGGGAGCTGAAGGTGTCGTCCTTCCTCCCCAGCGGCAGTGTGTACCCCAGGGAGCTAAAGGTGCAATCCTTCCTCCCCAGCGGCAGTGTGTATCCCAGGGAGCTGAAGGTGCCGTCCTTCCTCCCCAGCGGCAGTGTGTACCCCAGGGAGCTGAAGGTGCCGTCCTTCCTCCCCAGCGGCAGTGTGTACCCCAGGGAGCTGATGGTGTCGTCCGTCCTCCCCAGCGGCAGTGTGTAGCCCAGGTAGCTGAAGGTGCAATCCTTCCTCCCCAGCGGCAGTGTGTATCCCAGGGAGCTGAAGGTGCCGTCCTTCCTCCCCAGCGGCAGTGTGTACCCCAGGGAGCTGATGGTGTCGTCCGTCCTCCCCAGCGGCAGTGTGTAACCCAGGGAGACGAAGGTGTCGTCCTTCCTCCCCAGCGGCAGTGTGTACTCCAGAGAGCTGAAGGTGCAATCCTTCCTCCCCTGCGGCAGTGTGTACCCCAGGGAGCTGAGGGTGCAATCCTTCCTCCCCGGCAGCAGTATGTACCCCAGGGAGCTGAGGGTGCAATCCTTCCTCCCCAGCGACAGTGTGTACCCCAGGGAGCTGAAGGTGTCATCCTTCCTCCCCAGCGGCAGTGTGTCCTCCAGGGAGCAAAGACCGTCAGTCTCACACCCCAGCAGCAGGACAAAATAATGAAAGGGGAGACAGCTGGTCCCCCTCTCCACCAGCATAGAGATTGTCAGGGAGAGGAGCCTGTTAACCCCTCTCCCCAGCGGCAGTTGACAGTCCAGAGAGAGGAGCTTGTTACACCCTCTCTCCAGCGGCAGCCGAACCCATCAAGGGGAGATGTCAAACCCCACAACTGTGCAGATGGGACCGTAGTCTCTGCACTTACCGCACAAGGGGTAGGGACGGTCGGTCCTGTCCCCCAGCCACAGAGCGGTGTATCCAAAGGGGAGACAGTCGGTCTCCCCCTCCGGCAGCCGAGCTATGCACCTAAAGGGGAGACAGTCAGTCTCCAGCAACCAGGCTCCAACCAGACTACTCCCGTGGTAGTGCTGGCACCAGGACAGAGTACCGCTGGTCTCTGCCCCCTCAGCAACCCACCAAGGCAGCCTACCAGTCCCCCACACAGCCGTGGTGCGGCACCTGAACCTGGACAAGATTCTCCCTCACCCAGTTGTAGTAACTGTTTATTGTGGGTGGGCTGCTCTGCGGTTTCTGTTTTGTGGGTGGGTTGCTGGACTAACCAGGGCACTGACCGGCAGGAGGTCAGGTACCCTGTTAGTCTAATTGGTAAAGGGGAGAATTGTGGCGAAACCAACTTCGCCACTGTGAACTGGAGAAGCCTGGTTGCCCGCCTGCTGCCTTTGGACTATGGACCAGACTTTATGGGAATGTGATACCCCAGATAGCTATACCATGGAGCCTATTCATAAAATGAAAGACTATGGGAAAGACTTTAGCTCCATGGCAATTGTACTGTGTGAATAGGATCTGCGCGCTATTCAGTAGTTTTGTGCGCTCAGATCCCAGCTATCTGGGGATATGTGAAATGTCTGTGTGTTATGTGTAAAAAGTAACTTTCTGTATTTTAAAGTGTTTTATGTCTTTCTGTAACCATGTGGTTAATGGAGTCTGTCTCTGTGCTGGGAGGTAATTGGATTACTTTTCCAGCACAGAGAAGGAAGCTGGAAAGCTAGGGGTTTTAAAAGATACTTTACTAACTTTTGAACCCCTGGTCTGATCCATGCCATTTTTTAATATGTTGTTCCCCTGAATGATTGATTGAGGATACGTATTTTCATGTGAATGTGATGTATGGTTTTAAAGTTATGAAAGTTGTGTAAAAGTATGTTTTAAACTGTATGCATAATGGGATTATGTGTCACACTAAGGGGAGGGGGATGTGTGGGATGTAACATCTATGTCATTGGTTCTTTGATGCCTCCCCCTGGGTGTGGCCTGTATGTGTACTCTTGTAATAAAAGCCGGGCTGGATGAGCCAGTCCAGAGTTCCTGTTTTACCCTCAAAGCGATGTGTCGTCTCGTTCTTTGGGGGAATTGGATTGTATGCTGACTGCCAGGAGTGTAAGCGGATGGTATGCTTTTCCTGTTCAGCTGATTCCAGAGTTCGTGTGTTTCCAGTTCGGGAGTTGGAAGATTCGTACAGTTTGGAGTTCGGGAGAGTGGTGTTTGCAGTAGCTGCCTGTGCATCTGTAAAGGGGGATATCGCCTAAACTGGGTTTTATCCTCTTGTAAGTGAAACGGTCCGTTACAATTGGTGGCAAGCGGCGGGATCGTTCCTACAGCCAGAAGGACAGCTACAGAACACCAATTCCTTGGAGTTACAAATTGAGGGCAACGTTAGCACTCGTGCAGCGCCCCTGGCAGCAGAGGTATCCAGCGACTTGGAGCAGACAAGTATGGAAGGCTCTGACGCTGAAGATTATGGGCTGGCCGAGGTGAGGCAGCGAGTGGCCCAGTATGGGGGTTATGTATCCATGGAGATATTCCAGGGGATCTGGAACAAGGTCATGGCTAAGCGAAACTCAAGGATGGACGGAGAGTATGCTCAGCGGAAAGAGTGTTACAGCAGCAGAGTAGAGGCTGCATCCGAGGAGGTTAGCCATCTTCCCCTGAGGCGGCAGTGTGTAACCCAGGGAGCTAAAGGTGCCGTCCTTCCTCCCCAGCGGCAGAGTAAGTCCCAGGGAGCTAAAGGTGCCATCCTTCCTCCCCAGCGGCAGTGTGTGTCCCAGGGAGCAGAAGGTGCCGTCCTTCCTCCCCAGCGGCAGTGTGTACCCCAGGGAGCTGAAGGTGCAATCCTTCCTCCCCAGCGGCAGTGTGTTTCCCAGGGAGCTGAAGGTGTCGTCCTTCCTCCCCAGCGGCAGTGTGTACCCCAGGGAGCTAAAGGTGCAATCCTTCCTCCCCAGCGGCAGTGTGTATCCCAGGGAGCTGAAGGTGCCGTCCTTCCTCCCCAGCGGCAGTGTGTACCCCAGGGAGCTGAAGGTGCCGTCCTTCCTCCCCAGCGGCAGTGTGTACCCCAGGGAGCTGATGGTGTTGTCCGTCCTCCCCAGCGGCAGTGTGTAGCCCAGGGAGCTGAAGGTGCAATCCTTCCTCCCCAGCGGCAGTGTGTATCCCAGGGAGCTGAAGGTGCCGTCCTTCCTCCCCAGCGGCAGTGTGTACCCCAGGGAGCTGATGGTGTCGTCCGTCCTCCCCAGCGGCAGTGTGTAACCCAGGGAGACGAAGGTGTCGTCCTTCCTCCCCAGCGGCAGTGTGTACTCCAGAGAGCTGAAGGTGCAATCCTTCCTCCCCAGCGGCAGTGTGTACCCCAGGGAGCTGAGGGTGCAATCCTTCCTCCCCGGCAGCAGTATGTACCCCAGGGAGCTGAGGGTGCAATCCTTCCTCCCCAGTGACAGTGTGTACCCCAGGGAGCTGAAGGTGTCGTCCTTCCTCCCCAGCGGCAGTGTGTCCTGCAGGGAGCAGAGACCGTCAGTCTCACACCCCAGCAACAGGACAAAATAATGAAAGGGGAGACAGCTGGTCCCCCTCTCCACCAGCATAGAGATTGTCAGGGAGAGGAGCCTGTTAACCCCTCTCCCCAGCGGCAGTTGACAGTCCAGAGAGAGGAGCTTGTTACACCCTCTCTCCAGCGGCAGCCGAACCCATCAAGGGGAGATGTCAAACCCCACAACTGTGCAGATGGGACCGTAGTCTCTGCACTTACCGCACAAGGGGTAGGGACGGTCGGTCCTGTCCCCCAGCCACAGAGCGGTGTATCCAAAGGGGAGACAGTCGGTCTCCCCCTCCGGCAGCCGAGCTATGCACCTAAAGGGGAGACAGTCAGTCTCCAGCAACCAGGCTCCAACCAGACTACTCCCGTGGTAGTGCTGGCACCAGGACAGAGTACCGCTGGTCTCTGCCCCCTCAGCAACCCACCAAGGCAGCCTACCAGTCCCCCACACAGCCGTGGTGCGGCACCTGAACCTGGACAAGATTCTCCCTCACCCAGGTGTAGTAACTGTTTATTGTGGATGGGCTGCTCTGCGGTTTCTGTTTTGTGGGTGGGTTGCTGGACTAACCAGGGCACTGACCGGCAGGAGGTCAGGTACCCTGTTAGTCTAATTGGGAAAGGGGAGAATTGTGGCGAAACCAACTTCGCCACTGTGAACTGGAGAAGCCTGGTTGCCCGCCTGCTGCCTTTGGACTATGGACTTTATGGGAATGTGATACCCCAGATAGCTATACCATGGAGCCTATTCATATAATGAAAGACTATGGGAAAGACTTTAGCTCCATGGCAATTGTACTGTGTGAATAGGATCTGCGTGCTATTCAGTAGTTTTGTGCGCTCAGATCCCAGCTATCTGGGGATATGTGAAATGTCTGTGTGTTATGTGTAAAAAGTAACTTTCTGTATTTTAAAGTGTTTTATGTCTTTCTGTAACCATGTGGTTAATGGAGTCTGTCTCTGTGCTGGGAGGTAATTGGATTACTTCTCCAGCACAGAGAAGGAAGCTGGAAAGCTAGGGGTTTTAAAAGATACTTTACTAACTTTTGAACCCCTGGTCTGATCCATGCCATTTTTTAATATGTTGTTCCCCTGAATGATTGATTGAGGATATGTATTTTCATGTGCATGTGATGTATGGTTTTAGAGTTATGAAAGTTGTGTAAAAGTATGTTTTAAACTGTATGTATAATGGGATTATGTGTCACACTAAGGGGAGGGGGATGTGTGGGATGTAACATCTATGTCATTGGTTCTTTTATGCCTCCCCCTGGGTGTGGCCTGTATGTGTACTCTTGTAATAAAAGCCGGGCTGGATGAGCCAGTCCAGAGTTCCTGTTTTACCCTCAAAGCGATGTGTCGTCTCGTTCTTTGGGGGAATTGGATTGTATGCTGACTGCCAGGAGTGTAAGCGGATGGTATGCTTTTCCTGTTCAGCTGATTCCAGAGTTCGTGTGTTTCCAGTTCGGGAGTTGGAAGATTCGTACAGTTTGGAGTTCGGGAGAGTGGTGTTTGCAGTAGCTGCCTGTGCATCTGTAAAGGGGGATATTGCCTAAACTGGGTTTTATCCTCTTGTAAGTGAATTGGTCCGTTACAATAAACAATATTGTTGGAACTACAGGTTATAAATTCTTTAACTCTATATTCCTTTTTAGTTATGTTAGACTGGAATTTTTCTGTTTTTCTAGTTAAAATTCTGCTAGTTTTGCAAGCCCTGCAATTTCCACAATTATAAAAACCTCTAAGGGTATTTCCATGCACATCTTTATTTGACCCCATTTCCTTGGGTATATAGCTATGTGTTAAAATATTTTTTAAATTATTAGCGCCCCTGTATATTACCCGTGGTTTATCTCCTGTAAAGGAGTACAAGTCCTCATTTTGTTTTAAAATGTGCCAATGCTTTTTTAAAATGTTATGAAAAGAATGGCTCTGGGAGTTAAAATCACAAATAAAAGAGACTCTTTCTTCTCTAGTATCCTTATCCCTCTTTTTATAGGTTAAAAATTCTTCTCTGGGCTTAGTGTATACTACTTTAAATTGTTCTTCTATGGCATCTTTCTCGTAACCTTTTTGAATAAACTGTTTTTTTAAAAATTCGGATTGATCTAAAAACTTATCTTCCTCAGTGCAATTCCGTTTAAGTCTAATGAATTGACCCTTGGGGACATTAGAAAGCCACGGCTTAAAATGACAGCTGTCACAGTTAATATAGCTGTTAACGTCGACAGTTTTGAAATAAGTGCTTGTCATAATCTCATTATTTTTTATAAAAATCCTTAAATCCAAAAAATTGACTTCTTGGTTACTGATCTCAGAGGTAAGTTTAATGCCCCAAGAATTAGCGTTAAGATGGGCCAAAAAATCATTAAGAGAGGGTAGGTCACCCTTCCAAATAAGGAAAATATTGTCTATGTACCGCCTATAGAGGACCAAGTTCGCACTCCAGCCATGCTCTGCATAAATGTAAGAATCTTCCCAATATTTATGCAGAGCATGGCTGGAGTGCGAACTTGGTCCTTTCTACATCCATATTATATAGGTATTAGATACTCTTGTTTTATACATGTGTCTATTTTTATAATTACCATACATATATTTTTTCCCTTTTATTTTATTCATGGACCTTTTATTATGGACATATATGGTTTGAGCTGTGATTGTCACAGTTTTTGCATCCAGAGACTGTATTCGCGACCTGTGGAATGCATAGAGAACATGATTGGCCATCCGTGGAACGCACAAAACCCGGAAGTGAAGCGAAAAGTACCGAAAACCGGAAGTAAAACAGCCGCGACTACAGTAACCGAATAGGATCAAAGAAGAACGAGCAAATCCATGGCCGATTGGTTGTTGGGCAAAGGGGGCGGGTTGGAAGTACCCGTTTCCCGCGCTATTTTTTATTTATATGCATTTGAAGCTTGTAATTTATTGTTGCACCTGAGGAAGATGAGCCAGTTCGTTGAAAACGCGTTGTGCTTATGGTATCTACCTGTGAACGGCATCATTGTTACTTTTATGTAAGATTTTTATATTTTTCTACAAATAAATGCTTATACTTGATTTCTAATTTGTGTGCCTGTTCTACACCATTTACTTTGAGGAACAAGCTTCATACAGAGGAATACCCTTGGGATTACCATCTATAAACACCATCACCCAATACAGATTTTCAGAAATGGGATGTACTACTGATTTTTACAATATTTGACATCTGGCTACCATCTGATCCTGTATATACTTGGGGTACATTTATGTGTGGTTTGATTGGGTATATACACCACCATAGTGCATGTATTATATTTTATTTTGTGGTATTACTAATTAGCGCTGCACACTATTTCTGTTTGTATTCACTTTGTGTTGTGGGATTTAGTGATTATTCCCATTAAGTGTGTTCTAGCCGCTTTTTTCAGCGCCACGGACCATACTGCTTTTTACCTTTGTATGTCTACCATTTCTGGCTGCTATTGGATTTCCAATTTTGTGCTATAAGTTTATTGCTAATAACATATGTATAAGTGCCATTTTTTCTTTTAAAGGCATTATTGGCCAATTCAAATGTAATAAAACTTCTGTTGGAAACCAATTTATTTTGGCCTTAGATGTTTTTGTAAACCAATGGAAAATGTATTACAAATATCTTTAAGCATATCACATATCCAATATTAAATACCAAGCCTTTGAAAAAAAAATTTCATGAATCCCCAACTGATCCTGTTGAAGGCTTTTTTGGCATCTGTCGACAGGGTCAGGAGGGGAGTCCTAGGTCTTTCTGCTAGATTTATTATATCTATCAATCGTCTGATCTTTGAGCCTGAAAATCTATTTGGCATAAAGCCTGTTTGGTCTGTGTGTATTAAATTTTTTTAAAACTAATTTTAACCTATCAGCAAGAATAGATGCAAATAATATAATATCGGTATTTACCGATACCAGGGGTAGGCAACCTACTGCACTAGTGCCATGCACGGCACTCAAGGTGACTTTGCACGGCACTCAGGGCTGCTAGAGCCAAACAGGCTCTGGCTTTCAGGAGTCCCAGTGAAACTTCAGATATCTGCTAATACGAAGAGGTGGTAAAAGACAATCCTCAATTTATGCATTGCGGCACATAGAGGAAGTGATCATAGATCACTTCCTCCCAGCACTTGTGAATGGGAATCCACACTGTAATAGAGCAGCACGCAGCTGCTGTTGCAGCTCCTATACTTAAGCTATACCTGGCCGGCCTGGTCCCCACTGGAACCCAAGGAAGCCACCCACACTGCTAGATTTAGAAAGAAATGCACAATAACCCTCCCCTCATACAAATAATACGAACAGCCCATACACAAACATACACACAATCCCCACAAACGCAACACCACTAACTATCCACATACATGCACACAACCCCACATGCAGCCTCACATGCAATACCTCAAACAGCCCCCACCCACTACCAAACACACAATGTGACATATCCATCCACACACACACACAATACCCCAAACAGCCCCACACATACACACACCAAACACACAATGTGACATATCCATACACAAACGCACACAATACCCCAAACAGCCCCTCACATACAAACACTACCAAACACACAATGTGACATATCCATCCACACACACACACACACAATACCCCAAACAGCCCCTCACATACACACACTACCAAACACACAATGTGACATATCCATCCACACACAATTCCACAAGCAGCCCTCATACACAGCCCAAATTCATAGGTATCATACACGATACCATAAAGTACTCCTGAACATATACAATATAATAGCTCATATCCGCACAAATACAACGATACAGAGCAATTACAGTAAAAATAACACAAGCAGAATACGGCAGCATACACACCTCAATTTAAAAAAAATAGGATCGGCACGCTAAGGGACATCACAATCCTATATCGGCACAGTGCTGCTAAAAGGTTGCCTACCCCTGTACTATACCATTAAATGTGGATGTTGATTGGAGTAGAAGATTTGATTTATAAAGTTTATAAAAAAATATTGCTTAATCCATCAGGGCCTGGAGTTTTTTGAGATTGTAACTTAGATATATTTTGACCTACTTATTTAATAATTATAGGTAGATTTAATTTAAAAAATTGCGTTTGTGATAGTTTTGGAAATTCTAGATTTTGCAAATATTTGTCTATTTTTAATTCTTGGGAATAATTATTTAAATATACATCTTCGTAATAGTTAAATGTTTTTCCTATGCTTTCAGGAAATAATAAAGTTTTATTTTTTACTATCAGTTTAGATATTTTAGATTTTAGGTCATTTTTTTTGAGTCTTTCAGATAATAATTTATCCGCTCTATTACCTTTAGCGTAATATTGATTTTCATCTTTTTCATTGCGTATATTGATTTTTGTCTTAATTTAAAATGACTTTGTTCTTGTATTTTTAAAATTTCTGAATAAATTTGATTTGATGGATGTTTTTTGCTTTAATTAGAAAGATTTTAAAAAGTTATATATAAATCAGCCATGCTTTTCCCTTGTTTTTTTTTTTTCAAGTTCTTGATCTAGCTTTATTAAATTACCTCTAATAACAGCCTTAAAAGCACACCAATTATTAGCTATAGATGTATCGTGTGGATTATTTTCTTTAAAGTATAGATTAATTCAATTTGAAATAAGTCTATTTTCTTTTGAATTTAATAAATATTAATTTAATCTCCAGGGAGGTCTACCATTATGTCTAAATGCATATTTCTATTCAAGCATAAGCATATTATGATCTGACCATGTGTTATTTAAAGGAACACTTTAGTCACCTAAATTACTTTAGCTAATTAAAGCAGTTTTAGTGTATAGATCATTCCCCTGCAATTTCACTGCTCAATTCACTGTCATTTAGGAGTTAAATCACTTTGTTTCTGTTTATGCAGCCCTAGCCACACCTTCCCTGGCTATGATTGACAGAGCCTGCATGAAAAAAAAACTGGTTTTACTTTCAAAAAGATGTAATGTACCTTAAATAATTGTATCTCAATCTGTAAATTGAACTTTAATCACAAACAGAAGGCTCTTGCAGGGTCTAGCAAGCTATTAACATAGC
The DNA here is from genome assembly GCF_036172605.1 of Pelobates fuscus. Lineage (NCBI taxonomy): Eukaryota > Metazoa > Chordata > Amphibia > Anura > Pelobatidae > Pelobates > Pelobates fuscus. The sequence continues at coordinate 187,445,603 of NC_086322.1, read as the reverse complement.
AGGGGATAAGAAAATCTTAATTAAACAGAACTTGAAATAAAGAAAGCCTAAATAGGGCTCTCTTTACAGGAAGTGTTTATGAAAGGCTGTGCAAGTCACATGCAGGGAGGTGTGACTAGGGTTCATAAACAAAGGGATTTAACTCCTAAATGGCAGAGGATCGAGCAGTGAGGCTGCAGGGGCATGTTCTATACACCAAAACTGCTTCATTCAGCTAAAGTTGTTCAGGTGACTATAGTGTCCCTTTAAAATATATTTTTTAGAGATTCTATTTAGTAAACATTGATTTCCACCAATGAAATCAATCCAAGAGTATGACATCTGGAGAGATGAGTAAAATCTTTTTCTCCAGGTTGAAAAATTCTCCAGATATCATATTGATTGAATATTGAATTTATTTAGAGTATTGGTCAGTATCGTAGCTTGTTTTGTTTTGTTTTTTAGGTTGGACAGATTTTAAAAAAAATGTTATCTAAATCTACATCTAAGACACAATTAAAATCTCCTGCTACTATAAGCAGTCCTTTCTTAACCTTATTAGCCATATCCAATATTTTCTTCAGGAGACCTACTGGAAATACATTAGGAAGATGTACATTTATCAATGTATATATTTCTTCATTACTTTGCAAACAAATTTCATATAACATCCCATAGGATCTAAAATCTGATGAATAAGTTTGAAATGTATTGATTTTGACATTACAATAGCTACCCCTCTTTGTTTTGTTTTTATTTTTTATTTTATAATTTTTTATTTTGTTGTGCAAGAGGTTACAAGCAAGCAATGAATGCCACAACAGCGACAATAAGTACTTACTAGCACAGATAATGAAAAAAAAAGGTACATGGCATCGATATACTGCACAATTTTTGTATAGAAACAAGTTGAGCATATATGTCTATTTCTGAAATGGCTAGGAGTAAGAGAACAAACATGAATAGCTAGACATGTAGTCAAAATGCAGTAGCATATAAGTAGTAGACATGTGCAATTCGTCTCGTTCCGAATTAAAATTCGTCCGAATTTCAGTTAATTCGGGCATTCGGTGCTTCCGAATGTCTGAATAGTTGAATTGCTGAAATGCCGAAGTGTCGAATTCCCGAAGTGCCAAAATTACTGAATTTCCGAAGTGTAGTAGTGTCGAGGTTCCGAGGTGTCAAAGTGCCGAAGTTCCAAAGTTCCGAAGCACAGTATTGTCTAAGTACTAATATACTTACCTAGTGAAAGAAGAAGAATGTTACACTGTATACAATTTCAAATAAAAGTATACAAACATAGACAAGATTCAGCTGTAAGTATTTGCAACACTTACAACAATCAAGTAACATACATTCATATAAAATGTAAGTTACTTAGCCTGGCAATGGAATGACAGGAATGAATAAGTAGATAACTCCCTAATTCCCACGGTATTAGGGAGCTATCTACTAAAAGGCTGAAAGACCTAAATTGAACTTAAAGATTACTTAGTATTAGTAAATTATGCCCCTACTCGCTATACCGTGAGTAGGGGCATGTCTACTAAAAAGTGAGCAGCCTGTGGCTGCTCACTGTAAAAAAAAAAAGGTTCTATTGCCCCCTGGCCCCTACCCCTGAGTGGTGGGTGGGGGCCCTAAAGTAAAAAAAAGGGGGGGAGGACCTATTTCCCCCCCACCGGCCCCCACCCCTGATCGGCGGGTGGGGTCCCTAAATAAAAATTGGTGGGGGGACCTATTGTCCTCCCCCCTGGCCCCCAACCCTGAGCGGTGGGTGGGGGCCCTAAATACAAATTGGGGGGAGGGGGACCGAAAGTCCCCCTCCTGCTCAGGGGTGGGGGCTAGGGGGAGGGACAATAGATTCCCCCCATTTGTATTTAAGGCCCCCACCCGCCGCTCAGGGGTGGGGGCTAGGGGGAGGACATTAGGTCCCCCCCTTATTCTTGTTTAGGGCCCCCACCCACCGCTCAGGGGTGGGGGCCAGGGGGAGGCCATTAGCCCCCCCCCCTTATTCTTGTTTAGGGCCCCCACCCACCGCTCAGGGGTGGGGGCCAGGGGGAGGACATTAGGTCCCCCCAATTTTTATTTAGGGCCCCCACCGCCGCTCAGGGGTGGGGGCCGGTGGGGAGGACAATAGGTCCTCCCCCCTTTTTTTACTTTAGGGCCCCCACCCGCTCAGCGAGGGGGGACCCTTTTTTTTTTTTTTTTTTTAACAGTGAGCAGCCACAGGCTTTTACTTAGTATTAGTAAATTTGGCTGAAAGACCAATTCAGGTCTTTCAGCCTTTTGGTAGATAACTCCCTAATACCGTGGGAATTAGGGAGTTATCTACCAAGCGGCTGCAACAAAAGTCCTGAAATGCCGGAGTTCCGAAGTTGCCGAAGTGTCTAAGATCCGAAGTTCCGAAGTAGCCGAAGTTCCGAAGTGTTCAAGTGCCGAAGTGCCAAAGTTCCGAAGTGTCGAATTGCCAGAGACCCGAATTGATTAAGTCCCGAATTTCAGAATGCAGAACCGAGCCGAATATTTTCCCCATGCACATGCCTAATAAGTAGATATCATAGCATGGTACAGGCTTTATAGAAAATGCAACATTACTAATACGTCATTATATTAACATGCTATAGAGGAAAACCAGTGTAAGTAGGTCTAACATTAGGCTGCTGCCCCATAGAAAAGATATAAAGGGTTATGTAGCATAGATAGTGATCAGCTGCGAGACCAACAGCATAGACTCAAATAATAGCGTCCGCCTACAACAGGGGGGAACATAAAGCAAGTAGTTGACCAGGGATCAGCCGACACCCCATAGATAGTAAGCTTAAGGTGTTTGTGGTATAATTCTCTGGCGTGTCGGAGAACGGTCCCAGTGGTGAGCACCATAGTGTTTCCAGGCCTGCACCCCTCTTTGGACTGAACATCTGTTGTGTACCAAGTCCTTTCCCTTCTGGGGTTGGACTGAGGTGCAGGGTTTAGTTTGCCGCTGTCCGTGGACTTGCTTCCTCGCCTATGAGTGCTTTGATGTGGTAAGGCGCTTGCAGAGTCTTGGTTTAGACAGGCGGGGAAGTTGCTGAGTAGGCTTGATGCTTTGAGGGGACTTTCCACCCTTCGCTTCTTGCTTCTCTTGGCACCATCTGGGGAAATAGTTCTGGCAGCTGTTTCACGCATTATTAGCCATGACCAAAAGCATTGAAATATTTCATCTAGATGCTGTAGGCATAGATCAGTGGAGCTGCAGTGAGCCATAGGAGGCAGGCCCAGCACTTGCACTCTTGAAGGGAGTGCGTTCACTATTTTTAGCTGGTGTTGTCTAGTTGGAGCTGTGATAGTCTTGTGGCAGGACAGTGGCAACTGGAATGACCCCTGCCATCCGGGGGGGAGGGTGGTCTAGGTGAAGTGGTGTTTGAAAAGTGCAGGAGAGAGGAGAGAGGAGAGCAGCTGCCTCTCCCCTACTCCAGCTCAATTAGGCTGCAACACAGCATTCCGGGCTCCCAGCAGTAACAGGCTCGGGTGAGGTCCCAATCATTTTGCCTGTGCATTCCCAACATGGGTAGTGCACTGTGGTAAATATTTTGGCTAAGAAGCCGGTGGAAGTACTCCAATATTCTGAAGTCGGTAGGGAGCTCGTGCTGCATGTGTCCGAGCAGCTTGGTGGTCAGGCTTTGCCCCCTCTATCAGTTTTTTATCCTTGTGTGTATGGGTTAAAGGGAGAAGAGAAAACCGGTCTCTCTCCCCAGCGGCAGCCGGAGTTACCGGGAGAGGAGATTGTCGGTCCCTCATCCCAGCAGCAGCAAGCACCCAGCAGCAGCAGCAAGTGTGAAGATGGTGTTTTGCTTGGGTTGAGTTTCCTGTAACTTGCTGGCTTATAAATTAACAGTTAAAGGGACACCTTTAGTCGACCGATCACTACCCATCACCAGGCAGCATTATCGGGAGTCGAGACAGTCGGTTCGACTCCCCAGCGGCAGCTTACTTTACAAGGAGGGGACACAACCGGTCCCTCTCCCCAGTGGCAGTGTGCCTTACAGGGAGAGGAGCATATTGTCCACTCTTCCCAGCGACAGGGCAAGTTACTGGGAGTGGAGAAGGTCGGTCTCACTCCCCAGCGCAATGTGTGCATTACAGGGAGATGAGCATATCACCCTCTCTCCCCAGCGGCAGCTAGAGACACCTTGGGAGGAGACAGTCGGTCCCCCTCCCCAACCACAGGGAAAGATACAGGGAGTGGAGTTGGTCGGTCCTACCCATCAGCAGCTGGGGCTGTCGTCCAGAGACATGCCCCCTGGCATCTTCCCAGCAGAAGAGCTGGCATCAGGGGAGAGAGCAGCTAGCCTCTGCCCTACCTTCCCCTTTATTACAGGGAAGGACTATGTACCAGTCCCCCCAGCAGAAGCGCTGGCACCGGAGCAGAGCGCAGTTGGTCTCTGCCCACCAAGTACCTACAACTCCATGCCTGGGTGCACAAGGGAGACCAGGAGTACCAGATGCCCACTTGATAGCTGGGCACATACAGGACAGAGATGGGCTACGGAAGTCACCAGGTTCAGTATTTGCTTATGGGTGGGCTACTACCTCAGGTAGTGACTGACAGGTGGTCAGGTACCTGGTTAGTCTCCCCTTGGGAGGGAAGATGTGTGACAAACTCTCCTTTTCCTGTGAGTTTGCCACAAATTTTTGGAGGAGCCTGTTTGCTAGCCTCCTACCCTGTGACTATGGCCCCTGCAATGGACCTGGCTAAAATACTTTTAAAAGGCTCTGTTCATGGGAAGTATGTACTTTTGTACTCCAGACAGAGAGACCGACTGTTAGCACTAATTCTCTGGAACAGTTTTGGGCATGGGACCATGTGCACTGTCGGTCAAAAATAAGACTTGCTCTGATCTGGGTGATACCTTGCTTGGGAACTTGCATAAAAGGCCAGCTGTGGCTTCCATTAAACACACCTGTTTTACCCTTCATGTGGTCTAGGCTCATGTTTGGGGGATTGGAGGACTACATTCACTCTGGGGATTGCTATAATCACTATACTCACCCTGAGTATAATCACTAAGCTCTTGTAAGAGCTGTTCCTGCTACACTCTGCGCAGTGATAGTTTCCTCCATTTCTTGCAGCTTGGTAGCTAAGCCGTTATGGGCTCCCGCAAAGTCATCCAGCCTGTTCTCCATGTGGGAGGTTCTTTGGCCTATGTCGTGAATCTCCTTGCGGAGGTCTGCAGATAGGCCATGTAATTGGGCCGTGATGTTAAACTGCCTAGTAGCCATGAATCCTGCAAGGATGCCTCGCATTTGGGATTCCGTTACTGGGTTGTCCTCTTGAGCTAGCTCAAGGCTGGCAGTCGTCGATATGGAGCTTACTTGCTAGCGGGTCTCGCCGCCATCTTGGATCATGCCTGGGCCTACACGGCACTTTGGTGTTGCGGCTTTCGCCAAGAAGAAGGATGCCTTATCCGCTCTTGATTGCTTTATTTTTTCTCTGAGACATATCTGTACCAGGGGCTTGGAGCAGTTTTGGTTAACTTTCACCACCTTTGGGTCAGCACACCGAACAGAATATTGGTAGTAATAGGGTGGTAAAAGATAGCGGTCGTGAAGTGTTGGAAGTCCATTGGAAAAATTCTTGTTGAATTTTCGACACTTGGATTGTAGAATCTCACTGTGTATATCGCTGCGTGCTCCCTTCAATGCCTACTCCATAACCCGCTGGCGTGACTCCATCAGCTCCTCCTCTTGGCGTGTGTACGCTCTCGTATTCACGTCATCCCCCCAACTGTCATCACATTTTATGTTTTATGTTTCTATCCAGAATCAAAACTATAGCTAACAATTTTAAATTGTATTTAACATTTTGACTTACAAAAATGATATTAATCACAAATGTCTAGTGATCATTAATAATTTATTATACCTCCAAAAAGAGAACTTTTCATTGTACGTCCAGTCAAAAAGATCATTGGATCAATAGTTATAGTTTTGGTAGATGGAGCAACTCCAACAATTACTGTAGTTCCAAAGGCAAAGTGACTTGCATTTATTGCTGAAACCTGGTGGAAAAAAAATATAAAGTAAGGATTTCAAGACATATTTTCTGAATCTTATGCACAATTCAACTTGTGGAAGAATGTTCCCCGATTTGAGGGATCCCCTGCTCTGATGCATTTGTCTATGTTTGGGGAAATTTCCCTGAACATAGATTAGAGGGATTCCCTGCTCAGATGCATTTTATGACTTAATTAATTTGCTGCATTTGTCAATGTTCCCTAAACATAGACAAGCGCACCAGAGCAGGGAATCCTTCTAATCTATGTTCGGGGAAAATTCCCCGATCACAGACCAGCTCTCTAATGTGGGGAATCTCTCAAATCCCTGGGCTAGAGAGCTGGTCGTAAATCCGGCCGTAGTTAAACAGGTAAGTCGGAAAATGAGGACTACCTGTATTAGTTATATTGTAATCATTACAGTATATTGTAATGATGGTGCGCTGCGGAATATGCGCTTTATAAATACCAGTAATAAATAAATAAAATGGGGCAGTTAAATAGATTTGTAGAAAAGTATTCTCAGTGACTTGTGAAGTTCTTTTAGGTGTTGAATTTGCAAAATGTTCAATGGATTTGTTAACATGTTGTCAACAACTCATCTTTTGACGGGTAGTTATTGATTCTGAAGCGACACTGTTGTAGTCCCCCATCCTTCCTCCACCCCCACCCCTGGACCACTTTGTCTCTGGATTTCTCCTCTGCTTGACTTTCTTAGACTAAGGCAGAATCTAAGTGTTAATCGTCAGAGTCATCACCAGCAGCTGCAGGGAATTGGCTGTGTCTATGGTATCCTCCATTGACTTCAATGCTGTATTCGCTCATATAAAGAAGATGGTGCCCGCAAGGGACAAGTTCAGGTGAGTAGAGCTTACCTTTCCTGCCCCCCTGGCTAACGGACCCCCAGCAGTGATGTCACCATCAGGGGTCTTTGTGAATTCTGCAAAGTCCCCAGTCAGTGACAGTGCTTCGTTAAACTTTAGTATTTAATATAAGGTATAGGGATCTTTTCCACTGAACCAATAATGGTAAAAGTGTAATTTGTTCACAATTAAGTTTGGTCCACATACCATAGTTTCTGTGTTTCCAATGCATTCAAATACATAGTCTAAACCACCACCAGTCTGCTCTATAAGAACTTGCTGGATAGGTTTGTCATAATCTTTGGGGTTGATGCACTCAGTTGCTCCTAATTCTTTAGCCTTGGCAAACTTGTCCTTGTTGATATCCACTCCAATGATACGGGACGCACCAGCTGCTTTACAGCCCATGACAGTAGCAAGTCCAACACCACCCAAACCAAACACAGCACATGTAGACCCTGGATGTACCTGCACAAAAAAATGAGCTACAGTGAATATTACTATATTAATTATTTAATGCCTAATAAAGTTGTTTTCAAATGAAATATTATCACCATCAAACATAACTGAAAATAAATTAATAGTATAGGCACCAAAACAGGTTTAGCTTAATGAAGCGGTTATGGTGTATAGATTTTGCTCCTGGAGTCTCAAAGCTCAATTGTCTGTCATTTAGGAGCTACATTGCTTTCTATAAGCAACTCTAGCCACACCTCTGTGCATGTGACTTGCAGTCTCCAACACTTCCTGTAAAGAGAGATTTAATGTTTAAACTTTCTTTTTTGCACAGTGTGTTCAGTTTAGCATTGCCTGTTAATAGTCTGCCAGAGCCTCCAGGAGCCTCCAGTGTGTGATTAAAAGTTAGTTTACAGAGTTAAGAGTAAAGTAAGATCTGATTGAAAATTAAACCATTTTTGTTTTCATGGAGGCTGTGTCCATCATAGGCAGGGAGGTGTGGCTAGGGCTGCATGGACAAGAGCAACAATGATTTAACTCTTAAATTAGATTGCACTTGCACATATACACCCAAACTGCTTCATTAAGATAAAGTTGTTTTGATGCCAAGAATACCTATTTGCATTTTTAACAAATTATTTCCTGTGGATGACTTTAGGTACACATTAGATACATTTTATGTAGTGCCACCTTGGCAGATAATGATTTGGGATTTGTACAAGCTTTTGGATTTTAGGTTCGACGGACCACTGGCTGGTTATTTTTATTTTTTTGCATAAGTTGCTAGATGAAAATTAATTAGTGACTTATGAAATTCTAATGGTAAGACTGAGAAGATGCCGTCTTAAAGTGTCTCCATTCAGCACACCATCAAATTGAGGTAGATTTTTCAATAACCAAAGTAATATGGAAAAACACTTACATATTCATTTGGCAATTCATTGACCTGTGATATTTTATCCAACATATGTATTTGCTATTTCTTTTTCTATAGGTCTTATTCAATTATTAATTTTAGTTTTGTTACGTTGCCCTAAGGGGGTCATGCTGATCTCTGATGGTCCCGTGTGCTAGGAATCTGAGCCTTTGTCTCTATGTGTGATATTTGTTATGGATGTATTGACTGTGTGTGATGTGTGTATTGACTTTGTGTGATATTTGTGATGGGTCTTTAATTTCAGATTTAAAAAAAAAACGCATGTAGGTCCATGTGTGAATGCAATTATGTATTTTTGCAGTGTCACATGCACACAGTCCCACAGTCTGACACACAGTCAGATGTACAAAGTTACATGAATATACTGTCAAATACAGCTACATGCACACAGTCTGAGGCACATAGTGACTCCCACACAATTAGACACACAGCTACAGGCAGCCACATACAGTCACAGGTAGCCAGGCACACACACAGTGACATACAGACAGTCACACACACATACACACATACATAGTTGCAGGCAGACAGTCATACACACACACGGTTGCAGACAGATAGTCGCAGACAGTCGCACACACAATTACTGGCAGACAGTCAAACACATACACAGTTACAGGTAGACAGTATATACATGTACATATACATATAGGGAATAGAATACCTTGGCTGTGTTTATAGCAGAACCATAACCAGTAGAGAAACCACATCCAATAAGACAGACATTATCCAGTGGTGCGTTGTCATCAATTTTTGCAGCTGCAATTTCATCAATAACAGAATATTCAGCAAATGTGCTGGTATTTGCAAAATGATAGAGCTGCTTTCCTTTGCAGGTAAATCTGCTAGTGCCATCAGCCATCAATCCTTTGGGTCTACCTGTGGTGCTATGAGATACATAGGTATGTTGTAAGTTAAATGATAATAAAAAACTATTTGTTTTGATTAACTTAAATAAAAATGTAATATGAACATAGGAGTATGGGACAAAAACCTCCGATCCTTAGTCACAAATTAATATACCCCACCATGGGGCGGAAGAGATTAAAGATTATACTTCTAACATTGGTCATGTGGGAACAGTTATATTGATACAATCACCCACTACAAGAGGAAGCAAGGTTAAATGACTTACATGGGTAAAGTGCATATATTGGTTCTTGGGTCCTTGCAGCAAACACACTGACAACACTGAGGCATAAAAAGTGGAATGACTTTGTCACCTAAAGATAGAAAAATGCTTCAGATATAATATACCAAGTGCAGATGAAGTCTTATCTGTAGTATTTGAAAATAAAATATGTAAATTAGCTTTCCATGAACCATCTACCTTCATATCAATACTGCATTATGAATGGTCCATGTGGGAAGATTGTGTGAAAAAAGGAATATGGACTTTAACCATGTTCCTACCTGACTGAATGCTTGTTCTACTTACTGGTACCATGTTATAACTTATTATTTACATTTATTTTCACTTCTGTATATACTTTATTAATCTCATTTATATAGGAAACTATAATTTTGTAATTTATTTTTTGACAAGTTTAGTTTATTTTGTAATTTTGTTTTTTTGTCTTGTGAACAAGGGAAAACATGGAACATTCAGGTACACGAAAGTCAACATCTATATCTATATAAGGAGCAGTAATAATAAACAGTTCTCGTCTGACAGATAGTTTTTCAGGAAGTACAAGCATAGATTTAAAACTAGCCGCGATAGCGTTATCAGGTCTAACACAAACACTAGGGTATTCCCAAGTGATACAGGCTTTATTTGGATGATCCAGCCCCTGTGTATCTCCTTTTTTTACTATAACGCACAAGTACCTATATGGCACAGGGGTACTGTTGAGTTGAGAAATTGTGGCAACGAATAAGAAGCAACATGAAGCAACAGTAACTTGTGAAGTGTATATGAGTAACAAAATAATTGAATTGCTATGCATTACAGCATGTGTTACATCATTCCAGGGTTAGCGGGCATACAATAGAGAGGATACTAGGGTCAGTCTCAGCAGAACCGAAACAGCTTAGCCGTAGTTGGGTCCAGCGGCGTACATACCGTGGTCGCAGGGGTCGCAGCTGCGACCGGTCCCGCCACTCCAGGGGGCCTGGCCGCCCTGCGGACCCCTGTGACCAGGTATCCGCCGCCATCATCTTCTGCGGCCCGGCCCACGCGGCAAACCTCCGGGGCCGCCGTCCAAGGGGTCCATCGGGTGGCCCATGCGGTCAGGGCCACCCAATGGACGTGGATTGTCATTGTCATTTTCGCACCGGGGCCCCATGGTTTGCATGTACGCCACTGGTTGGGACTCCTTGTATTCGTTTTTTTACTTAGGTTGGTACTATTGCTCATATTTATTGAAAGGGCGGGTATAACAGAGGAGTGGGGAGAGGGGGACTAAGGGGGAATGGTAGGAGGGGGAAGGGAGGTGAGATAGAGGGGGAGGCCCACATGAGTCTAGGGACATAACCCGTTTTTGGAGTCCAGGCAACGCTGGTTGTCTGGGAGATGTATGTCAACCAGGGGGTCCAAGTGTTAAGTGTTAAGTGTTTGTCGGAGGTGCCCCTGAGGGCTGTGGTAAGAGATTCCATTTAAGCTATCTCCTCTACTCTAGGTATCCACTGCTGGAGAGTAGGCGCCCCCGGGCACTTCCACATGGTTGGGATTAAGGATTTGGCTGCTGTGAATAGATGTTTGGTCAGGGATTTTTTGTAGGACTTCAATGGGGCAGTGGTGTGGTGCAAGAACATAGGTAGCGGGGATGTCTGATTCAGTGATTTTTTATTTGTTTTTTTTGCATTTTTTTACACACAAACTGCACTTTTACCGGTGATTTAATCGTCGTGACAAGTTTTACTGTTGTAAACACTCATATTTGTGTTTAGCAAATTTTCCCGAGTATAACAATACCCCCCATGTACAGGTTTTATGGTGGTTTGAAAAGGTACAGGGTCAATATAGGGCTTGCCCAATTCAGTTTACCAGATTGGTTTGCTGGGTCTGTGTTGCCTTTTGAGACCATATGGTAGCTCAGGAATATGTGAAATAACCCCATCATGGCATACCATTTTCAAATGTAGACAACCCGGGGTATTCCAAATGGGGTATTTCCATTCTTTTGTAGTATTTATTTATTTTTTTATTATTGCTATTTATAAAGCGCACACAGATTCCGCAGCGCTGTACAATTAGTGGAGAAACGTACAATATACACATACAAATACAAGAGGTAAGAGAGCCCTGCCCGTAAGCTGATATCTAGCCATTGGAGCTCTTTTATACAAAGTGCTTGGCTAGATGGCCCGTGAGCTTACAATCTAAAGGAAACCATGGGGATTTGAGACAAGAGGTAGCAGGGGAAGTTTGGAGGTGATGGCTGAAAGAGTTAACAGAGAGAAGCTATTGGTAAGATGTTAGGGGAATGAAGAGGTAATTGGGTGAGAATCTCAAACAGCTGGAGGAGCATGCTATATCTTTAAGGGGAGCCTGGGTGGTCGGGGTGGTCGGGTGGGAAGTGGGGAGAAAAAATGCAGTCTTCACTGAGTTGATTGTGAAGTGAGGCCTGAGGAATAGGGATAGAACAGTCATATGAAGGTATTTACGACTGGGGAGGGGAAAAGGAGAGTGTGAGGGGAGGGGGCAGAGTAGGCATGTGTTATAAACTATTGAAAAGTTTAGCAACCAAATTCTATCACCCAAAATATTAATAACTGTCTACATTTAATATTGGTCAGAATCATTAAATCACAGTGGTACACACTGCATGCACATAACATTACAGTGGCAAACTACAGGTATAAATTGTAACAACTCTATAGTAACACATGAGAATATTGTAGCAATCCAGTAATACGGGAGGTGGAGTATCTTCCAAGCTTCAGTCAGTACCTGAGAGTGATGGGTGTTTCTGCAGGATGGTAAATGCAGTCTTCACTGAGTTGATTGTGAAGTGAGGCCTGAGAGTGATGGGTGTTTCTGCAGGATGGTAAATGCAGTCTTCACTGAGTTGATTGTGAAGTGAGGCCTGAGAGTGATGGGTGTTTCTGCAGGATGGTAAATGCAGTCTTCACTGAGTTGATTGTGAAGTGAGGCCTGAGAGTGATGGGTGTTTCTGCAGGATGGTAAATGCAGTCTTCACTGAGTTGATTGTGAAGTGAGGCCTGAGAGTGATGGGTGTTTCTGCAGGATGGTAAATGCAGTCTTCACTGAGTTGATTGTGAAGTGAGGCCTGAGAGTGATGGGTGTTTCTGCAGGATGGTAAATGCAGTCTTCACTGAGTTGATTGTGAAGTGAGGCCTGAGAGTGATGGGTGTTTCTGCAGGATGCCCTTAAAAAGGCTTCCTCAGAAGTGTGGGTGAAGTCCTAATTCCGTCCGTTTATATAGATATTCCAAATTGAATGATGATTTCCTGGTGTGATGTAAAAGGTCCCTTCCGGTTTCCTGTAACCAATGGTGGAACGCAGGCGTCACACCGGAAGTGACGCGGCGCATACACCAGTGGGGGTGTTAGGTGATAAATTCCTTGCGTAGTGCAGGTGCCCTTCCTGCTTCCTGGGACCATTGGTGAAACGCACTCGTCACACCAGAAGTGACGGGGCGTATAAGCCAATGGTAGCGTGCTGCATTCCACTCTTGGAATGCATGTAGTCCCGGACAGCGTGGCAACGCCCACCATTTTAAATAACAACATAATAAGTCGCAGAGGGTGGCCGGTTATTATGGAAATCGGTCCGTGGACTGGTATTTGCATCAAATGGGGGGTGTCAGCATGTACTATTTTTTGCATCAAAAAGTAGTTCCGCCCGTTTTTCAGCAAAGCCAGCATAAGTTAAATGAAAAAAGAATACTTAGTGATGTTTCATAGCATATAGAAAATAACAAACTCATGTTGTTCAATTTCCAATGTACAGGCACATAATGTGCACAAAAATATATACACACACTTAAATGTACTATAAAGACTACTGTAGACCAAATAAAATAATTATAATGCATACTATAAAATACATCTTGAAATTAGAATGGAGAATATGGTACTAAAAGAAAGAAGCATTGGAATTTAAAATACACATAGTGTGTCCAATAATATTTATATACACATAATGATATAACTAAAACGTCTAGATTGTGATAAAAGCAAAAAAAAAGCAGTTGGATGACTTTAACGGTATATGGTGGAAATAATAAAAACAAATGTACATGCATAAATAACATAATAATATAATGGAGAGGCAGGAGATAAAACAGAGATAAAGGGCAGGATAAATAAAAAATAATAAAATAATATAAAAACTTATAAAAATATATAAATAAATTATGGCAATATAAAAATGTAAGAGTAACCACATCATAGTTGAAACTGAAACAAACCATGGAAGTAGGCTAGAAAATATTGTAGAATCATAAAAATATAAATTCAAAATATATGCTTTCTTTTTGATTTATCACAATCTAGTATTTTAATTACCGTATATCATTATGTGTATATAAATATTATTGGACACACACACTTTTATTTCCTGCCTATATATGTATAATATATTATAATTAAAGCATTTTGTAATATATTATACATATATATATGATTTCATTATAAGTGTATTTTGAGATATATGTGTATATATCTCAAAGTACACTTATAATGAAATCATATATAATTATTATATATGTATAATATATTATAAAATGCTTTAATTATTTTATAATATATTATACATATATATATATATATATATATATATATATATATATATATATATATATTTATATATATATATATTTACTTTTTAGCAGCCTTGGGGACTGTCTAACAGCTCAGACAGTCCCCCTGCTGGCAGCTCCTAGACTCCTATTGCGGCGATGTGATCATGGTTATCACATGGCCCTGGAGGGCCAGGGTAGACAGGGCTGCTGCAAGGGGACTGCTGGGGTCTCCAGCAGTCCCCCCTGACCGTGACCACCAGTCCTGGTAGGGGCTCCTATTTGCCGCGGTCGTACTAGGTACGTCCGCGGTCCATGATGACCGTTTTTATGTCGGACGTACATAGTACATCCACCGTCGTTAAGGGTATATAAATAGATATATATATAATTAGATTTTAAGTGTATTTTGATATAAATATATATATATATATATATATTAATATCAAAATGTAGTAAGAATAAAATTACATATATATATGTATATATATATATATATATATAATTTTTTAAAATAATTTTTACAGTTTATTTTTAATTATTATTTCTTTTTTATAATATATATATATATATATATATACATAATATATAGTTATTATATATGATATATATATATATATATATATATATGTGTGTAATTTTACTCTAAGTGCATTTTTATATTAATATATGTAAAAGATACACATAGTGAGACGTTATATAAAATATATATATATATATATATATATATATATATATACACACATATATCTATAGATATAATATATGTGTATATATATATATATCACATATATACGTATATATATATATATATATACATATATATATATATATATTTTTTTTTTTATTTATTATCTTTTATTTATTTATTTATTTAACTTCTATTAACTTTATTTTTACTTTCCAACCAGCAGGGGGACTGCCTGTCAGGCAGTCCCCCTGCTGGCAGCACTATGGACACCTATCGGGGCCATGCGACCGCTCTTTTAGAGCTCTTTTTTTTGCAGAGGGGGGACTCTCTGGGCTCAGTCCAGAGAGTTCCCCCAAAGAAGAAGACTGATCAACGGCAGGGGAAAGCGGCAATCGGTAAGTACATCGGAGACTGAGTGGGAGGGAGTGGGAGTGAGTGGGAGGAAGAGGGAGGGCGGATAGGGATTCATTTTTTTTAAATTAAATTATTATTATTATATATCATTTTTGTACATATACTGAGTGCCTCGACCCCTGCCTGAAGGTTTCCGATGCTCTGTCTAACTGCCGGGCTCCACATGGAGCAACCCGGATGTGATCCCTCCTGAAGAATCGACGAATCTAATCGACGAAACGCGTTGAGCAGCTACGAGAGCCCTGCATTAGTGGTACAGCAGTCTTTTATTCTGTCAGTATACTGTTGTTATTTGTGTTTGAAGAGTGTCATTTGGTGACTTTTGCACTCTGGCAGTTTTTTTGCATTGGCACTTTGTAATATCTGCACAGTTATCTGTATAGTTGAAGCTGCTGTCCATAAGGGCTGTCTTGCCTTATTTGGCTTTTTAATATTCAACTGTATTGCGATTTTGCACATTCTTGTTTGCTTATTTTATTTGAATGTACTATAAATAAAGTGGATATTTTTCTTACATCCATTGTCCCTTCTATCCATGGGAATCTCCAGATTGAATGTAACTCTGTGACTGTGGCGCCCTGTTTTTTCCTGATTTATGATTCAGGATCTTGTGTTTCTTTTGTATAGAGGTTTTGGAGTGACCTCATGACAGTGGCTTGCCTGCACTAGTTTAATACTATTTCACCACCCACCCATTTACATTTTCACTAGAGAATCACTTTAACGACCAACTCTACTGGTTGTCAGTCAGACAGTTACTAGAGGGCCCTCCTAGTGTCTTCATGCTCTGTATGTAGGCACCAAACTCTCCCGATAATCATACATTCAATCTAAATAGACAGAAAAACACTAACTTTATAAATACATGTTTGTAGTCTAAAGTTAAAGTGTACCTTTAAGAGTCTCAGTATGGCAGCGATCTAGTAAATTTCACTTTATCTTAATTATTTGAATCCCCATTTTTTTAAATCCAAATAACTTGGGACTTGTGTAACAAAAAGTACGGAAAAGTAAAGATGCATATCAAAAATACATGTTAATGATTTGAAATAAAATAATGGTTAGATATTAAATATTCCCAGTGTAGAGATAGTGTCTTATTTATTGGCATAATGCCATACCCGTTGATGACAGGTGTACAAATTCCTAGACAAACATTGGCATTAGAATGGCCCACGCCACAGAGAGCGTTCAGTGACTATGGCACAATCATTGGATATCACTTTCAAACTATCTAACAAGTCAGTTAATTTGTTTTCTTACTTTATTGAGCTGATCACCTGTAAGTTCTGTTTTTATGAATTGGAAAAATATGAAAGTAACCACAGCTTACCTGTAAAATGCTAGGTAACATAAATAAGAATAACCCTGCCAAATGCTGCACTGCATGGGATATAAAACTTGTCCATGTTTTCAACCCCCCGCTGCCAGGTTTAAAATGTTTCTAAAAACAATGTCAGCACAAAAACTTTTCTAAGAGGAGCAGTGGATTAGACGGTCATCATGGAGGCTCACCTCTAACATGACATCAGACAAGGAGGAGCATGTGGCAGGGCCGCGAAAAGGTAAATAAAATGACCTGTATTATTTCCAGTACACAAAGAGGTGATACATCAAAATAGATAGAGACAATGATAATATAGCATTAGAAATACAGATTTGGAGGGCGGAGCCTGACTTCCAAGGCGAGCAGACGTGCACAGCTTGAGCTCCTGCATGAAAAAGAGGAAAACTGTAATATTGAGCTTAAATACTGGGCTCATGCACAAACAGCCTGGCAGAACCTGTACTCAGGAGACTCCGGGCACACAATATCACACTTACCATGAAACTACTGTTGATGACAGCCCGAGAGCCTGAAGGTAACCTGAAGGGGCCTGGTCGAGGGAGAGGCGGACGATCTCCCGGAGCTCAGGCCCTGCAAGCGGACCCACTTCACTCCGATCCCCCCCCGGACCGATGGGGGTTATCTCGGTCCACCAACTACCCACGGAAGGGGATACGAACAAGCTGAACCGGAGGGCAGATGTGTCTCGCAGCATGATGCTCGCGGCGAGCCCAAGATGGCCGCTACGCGGGAAGCCCGGCATGATAGCCCACACACTCAATGGAGGGCCCTATTTGAAGCCAGGTTTGAGGCCGTCTGCCGCAAATTCTGGCACCGAATCAACCAGAGAGCAGCCACGGAAATCTCCTTACGCACCAAACAGAGGACCCACACTGAGGGGCACCTGAGAGCCAAAGCTTCCATCCAAAGGGAACTCTGGGGGGACAAGAAGTCTAGGCCCCGCGCCTATGCTGAGGTGACAGAGAGGCGGAATCGGAAGGGGACAACGCATGGAACCGTAACTACCCCCCACTCTAATGGCCATCCTAGGCCGAGGGCCAACCGGAGAACACCTCCGAGGCGCCGTCCACACTGCCCGAGGCCCGACCGCCGCTGGCAGCGGCAGAACAACCAGGCACTCCTGGGCACCCAAAAAAGGGAAGACTCGGCCTCAAGAGGAACCCGAGTCTGTGGGCTGAAGGCGACGACCCTTTTCACGGCCTGGGGCGAGAAGGCGGCCCCCAAACATCCGCATCCCACCATGCCCCAGGGGTCACCCCAAACGCAAGGTACCCGCACATCTCGCATGGGCATTGGCTGATTCAGGACACAAAGGTCGGGGGGACCTACATCCAGCCGCTTCCAGCCATGGACTTCGCTGCTCAGCGGAAATCCCACTCGGACTGTCCACCCTGCCGATCACAAATCCAGCCTATATTGGCTGCACCCTGTTGGACTACGGTTCTCCATACCTTACTTAATAGCCAATTACAGCCTACTGCTATGTAGAAATCTTGTAGTGTATAATAAGCTTAACTTTTTTTTTTTTTTTTGTTTGTTTGTTTGTTTGTTTTTTCGCATGCAAATAGGAAGCTTACCTATTCATCACGACCAATCTGTATTACGTGTGCAGTAGTAACTAGCCTCAGCTCAGCCTAAAACGTACGACCAGATAAGCCTGTATCTCAGCCTGTGAATAAAATGTCTACAGGGTTATATCCATATGTCTAAGCGAACTGGCCAGATTAAGTAGAACCACAATAAATGTTATAAGAGAGTCCTTACCACTATACCTGGCGATAGAGCAGTCACTCAGTGCGAAATGCCAATTTAGAGAGGTTCTTTACCCAGCTAGACATGGACGCAGGCCCTACCTCCGGTGTCCACGAACAAAGATTCTATACCGTATACCTTCCATCATGTTAAGCCTGTACAGTTAACTACACCATAAGCGCTAAGCGTAATTTTTCAGCATGTTCATGTTGCACTCACCTTTAAAAAATGAGACACTTATCTAGGAAATGTTATTTGCAGTTATGCTATGACTAACGTATACTTAATATTGCACATTTCCCTCCCTTTTATTTCTGTATCCCAATTCATCTGTCTCAATAAAAGAAAGATTGACAAAAAAAAAAAAGAAAAAGAAATACAGATTTGCCCTTTTACAATGAACTTGTCGTGGCAGTATCATGGCGTAAGAAATGCATAAAGTTGCATAGTGTTGAAAAACCTGTCTTACCTGGTTTAAATCCTTTTACTCCTTCTCCAATGCTCTCTACAATACCAACTCCTTCATGACCAAGAATGGTAGGAAAGGTTACTTCTTTTAGTTTCCCCTCAAGTGCATGGTCATCACTGCCACATATTCCGGTTGCTACCATCTGAAAATGGGAATATAAAAAGTATTAGACTTATTCTTCTCTGGCATTAGATTGATAATCAATTATTTGTTAAATCATACCCAGATTTCACACCTCTCAATTGTCATTGATCCATCCAGCCAATTGAAAACTTTTTTTATTGTCCTGTGGATTCTAGAGACTTAATAAGAATCTCCCCAAAATTGCTGTTTTTTATGGAGATACCCAAATCATTGGAATATAGATTATGTTCGATTTTGTTTACAAATTTATGCACATGCGTATTAATAGGAGTGGACTTTAAAGAGCTCTATGCCGGACTAATGGATTTTATCCGATCATGTGATCAGAGATGCCGGAAATATGTCACCAACTAGAGACGTGTACTGGATATGACGAAGATCACAGACGGAGAGAGGAAATGCGTCTTTTTGGAAGATTTAACCCCTTAAGGACTGAGCCAAATGTACACGTTCTGATTAAAACAAAACGTAAACAAAAACTGGAATTTGTGCTATATGTCTGTTCAGGCGTAATTCTCCTCTTTCATATTATGTGCACCCACACTTATTATACATCATTTTATTCAGGGGAAACAGGGCTTTCATTTATTGAAACATAACTTAATATGAATAAAATATAAAAAAATGGGAAGAAATAAGAAATTAAATTTTTTTTTTAGTTCTACGTGACATTTTAACTGTGAGTGTCATAATACTGTTTGCTTTCTTTTACTGCAATAATATACAAATATTTGTATATTTGTATTCAGCGATGTCTCACGTGTAAAACAGTACCCCCTATGTACAGGTTTTATGGTGTTTTGGGTAGTTACAGGGTCAATTATAGAATGTTAAATTTTTCAGTTTTTTCACATTGAAATTCGCCAGATTGGTTACGTTGCCTTTGAGACCATATGGTAGCCCAGGAATAAGAATTATCCCCATGATGGCATACCATTTGCAAAAGTAGACAACCCAAGGTATTGCAAATGGGGTATGTCTAGTCTTTTTTAGTAGCCACTTGGTCACAAACACTGGCCAAAGTTAGTGTTAATATTTGTTTGTGTGTGAAAAATGCAAAAAACAAATTTGAACGCCAATTTCGGCCAGTGTTTGTGACTAAGTGGCTACTAAAAAAGACTGAATATACCCCATTTGCAATACTTTGGGTTGTCTAATATTGCAAATGGTATGCCATCATGGGGGTAATTTTCATTCCTGAGCTACCGTACGGTCTCAAAGGCAACATAACCAACCTGGTGAATTTCAATGTGAAAAAAACTGAAATGCAAGCCTTATATTTGACTCTGTAACTTTTGAAAACCCCATAAAAACTGTACATTAGGGGTACTGTTATACTCAGGAGACTTCGCTGAACACAAATATTAGTGTTTCAAAACAGTAAAACGTATCACAACAATTATATCAACAGTGTAAGTGCCATTTGTGTGTGAAAAATGCAAAAAATGTCACTTTCACTGACGATATCATCGTTGTAATACATTTTACTGTTTTGAAACACTAATATTTGAATTCAGCAAAGTCTTCCGAGTAAAACAGTACCCCCCCCATGTACAGGTTTTATGGTGTCTTGGAAAGTTACAGGGTTAAATATAGTGCTAGCAAATTAAATTTCCTGGACTTTCGGCCTGGGTTGTCAGGCAGGTCCTGCAAATTGTAATTAATAAAAATTACCTAATTATGTAAAATTATTACATAAATATATATGTAGAATTATATATATATATATATATATATATATATAGTTGTGTGTATATATATATATGTATATAATTTTGTTAAAATTATTTTTATTTATATATATATATATATGTATATATATAGTGATATATACATATATACTTATGTATATACTAAAAATAGAAATCCACCGCACTCACTTATCAACTAAACAGCTACTTAGATGCTGACAGATTTGACTAGTTTTATTAAAAACACCTAATCTAGGCAAAAAATAATGGGGGTTTAGTTACACTATATGATCATACATTGCATAAGCCTGCTACAAACGTCAATGTACCCCATCTTTGGCAGGTCCTACTCTCACTGCCAACTGTCTACTAAATGAGCTACTCACTTGGGGAAATCCTTCCATCTCGAGTTCTCTGCAGTACAAGGCTTAAATAGGGTCCTAAGATGAGACACCTGTGACAGGGAGCGGTGCAAAACCAAGGAGCTGGCTAGACTCCTAAATATATATGGGAAAACAAGGGGCTGGCTGCACTCACCTAAACATGCTTAAATGGGGTGCTGCTGGGGGCCAATAAGTACAGTAAAAATAGAAATCCAGCGCACTCACTTATCAACTAAACAGCTACTTAGATGCTGACAGATTTGACTAGTTTTATTAAAAACACCTAATCTAGGCAAAAAATAATGGGGGAGCTCATTTAGTAGACAGTTGGCAGGGAGAGTAGGACCTGCCAAAGATGGGGTACATTGACGTTTGTGGCAGGCTTATGCAATGTATGATCATATAGTGTAACTAAACCCCCATCATTGTTTGCCTAGATTAGCTGTTTTTAATAAAACTAGTAAAATCTGTCAGCATCTAAGTAGCTGTTTAGTTGATAAGTGAGTGCGCTGGATTTCTATTTTTACTGTACTTATTGGCGCCCAGCAGCACCCCATTTAAGCATGTTTAGGTGAGTGCAGCCAGACCCTTGTTTTCCCATACTTATGTATATAGATTTATATTATTTCGTTCTACGTGTATTTTGATATCAATATATATATATATATATTTATATATAAAAACGGAAAAAATTCTTGCACTCCAACAAAACGATAAATTGGTACCTGGTGCTCTGGCAGCAAAAATAATATATCCAAGTAAATACCGGCACTCCAGGAATTTTCAATAATATAAGTTTTCTTTATTCAGTTCAGGACGTCAACGTTTCAGCTCCTCATGGAGCTTTCATCAGGACAACATAAACAATAGAACAAGCAAGCTTATATAGGGAATATCTAAATTAAGGTACTTACATAATCAGGTGTTGCCCCTCCATTCCCGCCATCGAATGCACTCCGGCTGCCTCCGCATTGAAACACTTTACTTCCGGGTACCTGACCCACATGACCGGACCCGAGGAATATGATTCGCCGTACGTCGTTGCCGGGCAACTAGGGACGCCAACGTCTCTTTAGTAAAGCCCTTCGCTTACGGACACCGGCATGAACCAAACCTCCTAAGCCCTTCAGTGTGTTCCTGTGTTGCC
Organism: Pelobates fuscus; assembly: GCF_036172605.1. Classification (NCBI taxonomy): domain Eukaryota; kingdom Metazoa; phylum Chordata; class Amphibia; order Anura; family Pelobatidae; genus Pelobates; species Pelobates fuscus. Next base: position 187,423,589 of record NC_086322.1, on the reverse strand, counting down.
GTGGCAACCGGACCGCAGTCGGTCGGGAGGGGAGGGGGAACCTGGGGGAGAAAATCAAAGCAGTAAAAGATAATAAATAATAACCAGAAGGTACTAGACAGAGCATGTTTGTGGTATAATCTCCAATCCATTATGTGCTACATCCTTTAAATAGTGAACGGCAATCTTGCAGCCTCTAATATCGAGTGTAAACTAAACTGTGTAATAGTATGTGTGTAACATAACCAACAATCCATTAGAGTTTAAATAGTGAACGGCAATCTTGCAGCCTCTAATATCGAGTGTAAACTAAACTGTGTAATAGTATGTGTGTAACATAACCAACAATCCATTAGAGTCTACATACTCTCAATAGTGGAAGGCAATATGACGGCCTGTGGTATGCAGTGAAAGCTGAAATGTGAGAATATGAGTCTAAAGTGAGTATAAGTACCTACTGATAGGACAGGAGTGTATATCCTGATATGTAGTGCCAGAACCTATATTCTGGAAAGGTGAAAACATGATGTGAGCACGCTAAACATACAATAAAAGTGCAACTTGTGGAAAAATCAATAGGTAGTGTCCAACAATGTGGGTCATAATATTTAAATGACTATTGTAAAAATGATCTATTAAATCAAAAGCTGTATAAGTGCCTGGTTAAAAATAAAGGGTTGACCCATATATATTAGGCCCCATCTAGGTATGTAAATGTGGGACTATTTCCCCTCACCCCTTATTCTGCTCGACCCCTACAAATATATAAGTATCAAAAAGATGTTTTTATAATGACTTAAAAATTCTCTTTATAATCAATAAAGTATAATAACATTTTTTGGTAAAAGACAGTACTAAATTACTAATTGGACTAAGTCCAATAGTTGTAGAAAGCACCTCCCTAAGCATAATGCAATTATGATTGCATTATGCTTAGGGAGGTGCTTTCTACAACTATTGGACTTAGTCCAATTAGTAATTTAGTACTGTCTTTTACCAAAAAATTTTATTATACTTTATTGATTATAAAGAGAATTTTTAAGTCATTATAAAAACATCTTTTTGATACTTATATATTTGTAGGGGTCGAGCAGAATAAGGAGTGAGGGGAAATAGTCCCACATTTACATACCTAGATGGGGCCTAATATATATGGGTCAACCCTTTATTTTTAACCAGGCACTTATACAGCTTTTGATTTAATAGATCATTTTTACAATAGTCATTTAAATATTATGACCCACATTGTTGGACACTACCTATTGATTTTTCCACAAGTTGCACTTTTATTGTATGTTTAGCGTGCTCACATCATGTTTTCACCTTTCCAGAATATAGGTTCTGGCACTACATATCAGGATATACACTCCTGTCCTATCAGTAGGTACTTATACTCACTTTAGACTCATATTCTCACATTTCAGCTTTCACTGCATACCACAGGCCGTCTTATTGCCTTCCACTATTGAGAGTATGTAGACTCTAATGGATTGTTGGTTATGTTACACACATACTATTACACAGTTTAGTTTACACTCGATATTAGAGGCTGCAAGATTGCCGTTCACTATTTAAAGGATGTAGCACATAATGGATTGGAGATTATACCACAAACATGCTCTGTCTAGTACCTTCTGGTTATTATTTATTATCTTTTACTGCTTTGATTTTCTCCCCCAGGTTCCCCCTCCCCTCCCGACCGACTGCGGTCCGGTTGCCACGGCAACACAGGAACACACTGAAGGGCTTAGGAGGTTTGGTTCATGCCGGTGTCCGTAAGCGAAGGGCTTTACTAAAGAGACGTTGGCGTCCCTAGTTGCCCGGCAACGACGTACGGCGAATCATATTCCTCGGGTCCGGTCATGTGGGTCAGGTACCCGGAAGTAAAGTGTTTCAATGCGGAGGCAGCCGGAGTGCATTCGATGGCGGGAATGGAGGGGCAACACCTGATTATGTAAGTACCTTAATTTAGATATTCCCTATATAAGCTTGCTTGCTCTATTGTTTATGTTGTCCTGATGAAAGCTCCATGAGGAGCTGAAACGTTGACGTCCTGAACTGAATAAAGAAAACTTATATTATTGAAAATTCCTGGAGTGCCGGTATTTACTTGGATATATTTATATATATATATATTCATTTTAAAATACAGTTATAATGAATTTACACACATATATATTTTTTATTTTATTTATTATTATTTTTTTTTAACGTATTTACATATTTATTTATTTTATATTATATATAAATATATATATAATGAAAATTATATATATATATTTAATCAATATCATTGTATGTGTACTTATATATATATATATATATATTAATATTAAAATACACTTAGACAGTGTATGTGTATTTATGTGTATGTGTGTATATGTGTATATATACTTAGGTCATATATTTAATAAATAAATAATTACATTTTCAACTGTTTTAAACTGTTTTAAAAAAATTTCAGACAGCACGGGGAGTACCTGTCATTACAGGCACTCCCCCTGCTGGCAATGCCTTGGACGGATCTCACGATCACATGGCCCAGGGGGGCGAAGAGGACGGAGGGGGACTCCCTGGGCTCCCAGGTAAGTCCCCATACCGCAATCGCTGGCGTGGGATCGCCGATGACTGGATAAGTAGAAAGGGCGGTTTGGGCGTTCTATGCTGCCCTCCAGCGTTTAGAGCCAGTTCCCTAAGGACGGCATAGAACGACCCGCCGTCCTTAAGGGGTTAAAATGGACATTGATCTGGAGACATCATGAAGCACTTTTTACGTTTTACTTATCTTTTTTCTTTAACAACTGCTTCCTCAAACACTTGTGTGGCTCCACTTCTTATCACGTCATTATGGTGCAAGCTTTTTTTATTTTCTGCTATTTATTTGTTCTTTGCTCCTATTGTTCTCTGCATAATGCATGCACATGCTTCTAGAAATTTAGATTTTTATTTTAAGCGTGTCACATTTTATTTTCAACTAATATGATTTAAATCCTTTAGACCAGTGGTTCCCAAACCAGTCCTCTTGACCCACGAACAATTATAATTCTTCCAACTCCCAAGTGAATCAGTGATCAGAGACCTTGGTTACCCAAACATAAGCCGAGACTTGATGAAGGGTACAACAGGAACATATTTTTAATGGGACATGTTACAGCTAAGTTATACACCCACCCTCAGAAGGGGGTCTCCATGCAATTACACACAAACTCTTCCCCTGTGCCTGAGAGATAATTGAGTCAGGAACAGTACAAACTCAATTATCTCTCAGGTACAAAAAAAACATGCAATTTTAAAACACCTCAAATGTACAGTTTCAATTTCAAAAGGGGTTAATTTGATTGCATGGAAGGTCTGAGCATACAACCCAACCTTCCTCTTTGAAGCTGGGACTCCAACATTGCTATTCTGTACTATGTGAGAAGTGACACATAAGTGGCCTGGAAGTCTGGGCTCTGTACAAACCAACTCTCAATTCTGCCATATGTTTTGCTTGCCTCTCAGATAGGAAGTCCTTTGATATGGTAACGATCATAAGCTTTCAAGAAGAAAAAGAATCCCTTGTGATTCACTATCATATGTAAAATAAACATTTGTTTAAAGGGACACTATAGTCACCAGAACAACTACAGCTTATTGAATTTGTTCTGGTGAGTATAATCATTTACCTTCAGAGAAAAAGCAGCGTTTACATTACAGCCTAGTGATAACTTCACTGGCCACTCCTCAGATAGCTGTTAGAGATCCTTACTGGGTCATGGCTGCCGAAAATTCATCCAAACATTCAATATCTCCTCCCTCTGCATGCAGACACTGAACTTTCCTCATAGAGATTAATTGATTCAATTCATCTCCATGAGGAGATGCTGATTGGCCAGGGCTGTGTTTGAATCATGCTGGCTCTGCCCCTGATCTGCCTCTTTGTCAGTCTCAGCCAATCCTATGGGGAAGCACTGTGATTAGATCAGGCTACCACTTCTGATGATGTCAGCAGACTGCTTGTTTATCTGAGTCAAACAGCATGCAGAGTTACAGCTTCAGGCACCAGATGTTGCTATATTTACGGAGGCAATGAGGGGCCCAGGGGGGCTAGATGGTGGTTTTAACACTATAGGGTCAGAAATACTTGTTTGTGTTCCTGACCCTATGGTGATCCTTTAACCTATTATTATAGTTACAGATCATAAACAAACTATTACATTTACATCCCACACATATAGGAACCCTAAAAATAAACCAGGGAAATGTCTTGTGAATAGAAGGCAAAAGATTAATTTCGCCTCAAAGTATATGGCCCATAGTCGGTGGGCAAGAGGCTAGCTTCCACACTCCTCGAGTTTGTGGCAACAACCAGGGTAAGGAGCGTTTGTCACAAAGGTAAAAGGGGGTTTATGGTTAGAGGGATGATAATGTTAGAGTTAGATTACATAGTACGGATGTGTAATTTGACTCATAACACTCTGATTGGTTGATTGAAAGTAACCAATCAGAGAGTTATGAGTCAAATTACACAGTGTGGGAAAATTCCAAAGAACTTTCCCACACTGTGTAAAATGACACAGAGTACTCTGATTGGCTGAATTTCAAGCTAACCAATCAGAGTGCTGTGACAGGTAAATGTAGAGACTTACCTGTCAGTCCCTTCATTTATCTGTCAGAGCACTCTGATTGAATGGCTTAAACCCACCAATCAGAGTGCTCTGAGCCTAATTGCAGGGCGGGGCAAGGCTTTAGAAGGATTCCCCCGCCCTGCAGAGCTCAGTCTGCGCGTTGCCCTCCATGTGTGAAGATGGATTACTTTTTTTGCGCTCTGGTTTTTTTTTTGGACGGTTATTATGGATTTTTATTTGGCCTTTTTTGGGGCTGAAAAAAGAAGATTTTAGAAAAAAGAAGAAATCAAATGGTAAGTTTTGTTTATTTTTTGTACAGGTAACTAGTTATTGGTCCCCCCTTACTATTTTTAGGGTGAGTGGGGTAGGTAGGGGTGCATACAATTTTTTGGGGAGGGGGTGACTAGGGGTTTGGGGGGTGGTTACAGTTTTTATTTAGGGCCCCCACTCGCCGCTCAGGGGTGGGAGCCAGGGAGGAGGACAACTGGTCCCCCCCCTTATTGGTATTTAGGGGGTGGTTACAGTTTTTATTTAGGGCCCCCACCCGCCGCTCAGGGGTGGGGGCAAGGGAGGAGGACAATAGGTCCCCCCATTATTCTAATTTAGGGTCCCTACCCACCGCTCAGGGGTGGGGGCCAGGGGAGGACAATTGGTCCCCACCCTTATTCTAATTTAGGTCTTTCATCCTTTTCGTACATAACTCCCTAATACCGTGGGCATTGACTGACTAAGTAACTTACATTTTATATGAATGTGTTACTTGATTGTTGTAAGTGTTGCAAATGTTTACAGCTGAATCCTGGCTATGTTTGTATACTTTTTATTTAAAATTGTATACATTGTAACATTCTTCATTCTTCCACTGGGTATATTAGTACTTCGGCACTTAGAAACTTCGGAAATTGGGCAATTTCGGAACTTTGGCAATTCAGCTATTCAGACATTCAGAAGTATCCAAATGTCTGAATTGACATTTGGAACAAAAATTATTGCACATGTCTATTACATAGGGTGTTTAGTGTTAAGAAGATTAACTGCTTGAGAGCAGTTAAAGTTTTAGCATATGGACTGCTTAGGATTATTTAGTTTAGGGATAGAGTTGGGTTACACTTAGTATTTGGTTCATGAGGTGTTTTAAACATAAGATTAAGGTAAAGGGTGTATTGTATCTGCTGAAAACATGTGTCCTCTAGTGGTCAGGTGCCTAATGTCAGGATTACTGTATGATCCAGCACGTAGAACTGTATAGCACGGATGACAAATAAGTAACGTATTACCGGCCCTTAGAATGGCCGGATTTAACGTACAAAGAATAGTCAAAATACAAGCCGGGGTCAGGGAACACAGAAAGGGACACAGTCATGAGGAAAGCCAGGGGTCAGGATACCAGAATTTAGAGAAGTCAATAAACAAAGCCAAAATCAAAAACCAGGTAGAAAACTATAAACAGGAACGCGCTCTCGGACAACCACAAGGGAAACCACGACAGGGCACTGAGTGGAGGTCAGACTAGGTTTTTATACCCATTGGCTCCAAAATGTGCGTGTGCGGTGCGCGCGCGCGTTCACGTGCCGAGCACGTGTGCGCGCGCAGGGTTATTTCTGCCCATGTAGCGGCCGGCGCCAGACTGTATGCTGAGACAGTCAGGATTGCAAGCTTCCGGCCGCTGAGCACCAGGTGAGGAAAAAGTGTCAGATTAATATGTGACATAACCCCCCACCTGAAGACCGCCCCACCAGGCGGGCAGGACCGGGCTTGAGAGGAAACTTGGCATGAAAAGCACGGATCTTACAGCCCGCAGGCAGGTCAGGAGCCGAAACCCAAGAACGATCAGCAGGACCGTAACCTTTCCAAACAACCAAGTACTTTAAAGTGCCCCAAGAAAACCTAGAATCCACAATAAAAGATACCTCATACTCCTCCTGACCAGCCACCACCACCGGAGAGGGAGGATCACAAAGAATAGTATATGTATTGCAGACAAGAGGTTTGAGTATTGTTGAATGGGTAAGGCAGTGGCTGAGTGACAGGCAACAGAGGGTTGTAGTCAATGGAGTATATTCGAAGCTTGGGCTTGTCACCAGTGGGGTACCTCAGGGATCTGTACTTGGACCCATTCTCTTTAATATTTTTATTAGTGATATTGCAGAAGGTCTTGATGGTAAGGTGTGTCTTTTTGCGGATGATACTAAGATATGTAACAGGGTTGATGTTCCAGGAGGGATAAGCCAAATGGCAAATGATTTAGGTAAACTAGAAAAATGGTCAGAGTTGTGGCAACTGACATTTAATGTGGATAAGTGCAAGATAATGCATCTTGGACGTAAAAACCCAAGGGCAGAGTACAGAATATTTGATAGAGTCCTAACCTCAACATCTGAGGAAAGGGATTTAGGGGTGATTATTTCTGAGGACTTAAAGGTAGGCAGACAATGTAATAGAGCAGCAGGAAATGCTAGCAGAATGCTTGGTTGTATAGGGAGAGGTATTAGCAGTAGAAAGAGGGAAGTGCTCATGCTATTGTACAGAACACTGGTGAGACCTCACTTGGAGTACTGTACACAGTACTGGAGACCCTATCTTCAGAAGGATATTGATACCTTAGAGAGAGTTCAAAGAAGGGCTACTAAACTGGTTCATGGATTGCAGGATAAAACTTACCAGGAAAGGTTAAAGGATCTTAACATGTATAGCTTGGAGGAAAGACGAGACAGGGGGATATGATAGAAACATTTAAATACATAAAGGGAATCAACACAGTAAAGGAGGAGACTATATTTAAAAGAAGAAAAACTACCACAACAAGAGGACATAGTCTTAAATTAGAGGGACAAAGGTTTAAAAATAATATCAGGAAGTATTACTTTACTGAGAGGGTAGTGGATGCATGGAATAGCCTTCCAGCTGAAGTGGTAGAGGTTAACACAGTAAAGGAGTTTAAGCATGCGTGGGATAGGCATAAGGCTATCCTAACTATAAGATAAGGCCAGGGACTAATGAAAGTATTTAGAAAACTGGGCAGACTAGATGGGCCGAATGGTTCTTATCTGCCGTCACATTCTATGTTTCTATGTTTCTATGAGTAAGGACACATGAAAAGTGTTGGGAACATATAGCGCAAATTCCAGTTTTTGTTTACGTTTTGTTTTGATCAGAACGTGCACTATTGACTCCATCCTGAAGGGGTTAAGGGGTTATTTAAAAATACATACATAAGAAATTAAATGTGCAAAGTCGGTGATCAAAGTGGAATTTAAAACACTGATGAGATTATACCATAAATATAAACGCTATCACTGTAAACTCCACTGGCTGTAAAAGTACTGGCTACAAAAGTAGCAACTTATATTTAGTAATTAGAGCCAATAAGTTACAAAAGTAACTTATTATTATCCCGGATGGGTAATACACAGAATTAACTGTGTTTCACAGGAAAAAATGAAGGGAGTAAGATACAGGGTAGTCTAAAATTAAACCTGAGATCGTGGTGTGTAAAAAACTGATCAAATAGACTAAACAGGATATAATTGTAAATATGTACATATCCTGTTTCTCCAGTATAGCCCAACCTCCTCATAACATAAAGTGCTTGGAAACTGGTTTATATAGGCAAACCTTGCTGTCTCTTAGACCTTTCCATTGATAAAGTACTTAATTTGCATATTGCAATCCTCATTCATTAACAAACATTTGCTGATTGGTCTCTAATTCAAACAATCTATTTGCATAATTCATTGTGTGCATTCAGTCTTGTTTCACAGCTAAAAACCTTTTGTAGTGTTTAATAATTGGCACTCCACTGTGGTTTTATATGTGTGTTATATAATAAAGCTATTTTTGTTTATTTCAGCTATCTGACACTCAGATTTTTTTACTTCAAAAGTTATTTTTATTTTTTATTTTATTCATTTATTACTGCAGACATTATAAGATCTGCACAATTATATATTTATTTATTTTCGTCACTGATCTGAATTGATGAACAACGAGCGCCATCTGCTGGCTGTATAAGTAGAGCTTAAATTTTGGTGTGGGAACTCTCACCTAATTGTTAATTTCTCTACTTTTTATATGTTTCGTTTTATACTCCAAATGTTGTCTCCAAATGTAGTGCAGTATTTGTAATAAAATCTGGGAGCACAGGGAAGACGGATCCAGGGTTCTAATGCAACTGTCCCCAAAAGAAACAAAGATTGCAGAATGCCAATTGTAAATACAATCATAATAAACTACTGCCTCAATGGAAAGCAAGGCCTAAGGGATTTTGGCTAAAAAACATTTTTACACAGTAAATGGCACAATAATTATAATAATAAAAAAAGAATAAAGGAAAATTGATTTACGTCTATAGAGGCATAGAGATGGTGAAGCCAGAAGAGTCTTGATGCCAAAGAAAATCAAGAAGAACCCTAAAACACAAGCCCCTCTCCCAATGTCTCCCATCCACAGCCACATCAAGAATAACCATATAATGCAGAACATCTAGGTTAACTATAAGTGGTTGCCATGATCTACTATCTCTGCAAGGTGCAAGGCCTGAGGGAAGCTGTAATAGTGCAAGTACATGTCCCACCGGGTAAGAGGAGGCCATAAAACATTAAATGTTGCCCAATAACAGTAAAGGAGATGTCCAGGTTTTGGTCTCTCCCCATGAACCCACACCCAAGTAGGAACAACAGAACTTGTATAACATATCCTGTTAGGCATGGGTCCCCTGTGTGTGAAGACCTGTATCCTTATCTGGAACATCCAACTATAATGGATTCTCTGCATGGTGAGAGTGCAGGTAAGTGGTTTCAACGTTCTTCAATAGTCCAGGATGGCAGGTGACAGCTGTAATGGGCATGTCACGACTACTAGTGTGGTCCAGCAAGCAGAAACTATGTAAACATATACATATACAAGGAAAGGAAAAATAAAAGGACAGAGCGTAAACCGGACCTTAGAATGGCCGGACTAATACGCTAGAGACAGAGAATGGTCAAAGGGAAAGCCGAGGTCAAGGAAGCCAGAAAATACACAATACAGTAAACACAAGCCAAGTCAGGGAAACCAGAATTCAGAATAACCAGGGAAAAGCCAAGATCAGGATACCAGGAAATCAGATACACGAATATAGAGCACTCTCAGGAAACCAGGAAACGGAAACCACGACAGGGCAAGGTACTGGGGTGAGTTAGGAATTTAAATATCCCTCTCTATGCTCTGATTGGTCAGAGGGCGACGCACGTTAGTATACTTTTCGGGGGCGGAGCTAGAGATGGACGTGACCACGCGGTCGGCGCCATCTTGGATTTGGGCGCGATGCCCGGAAGACCTGGAGGAGCGGTTGCCGGCTCGCCGACGAGTAGGTAAGCTCGTGTTGTCGGCGAGGCTGTGCCGGTCGGGCACGGCCGTGTGACGCGGCAGGCCGGCGACCGCAACAGGGCAGTTATCACACATCAGCTTGTGAGCTTCCCTGGCCACTCATAGAACAAAAGATGCCTAACAAGGGAATATTGGGAAGGCCCTTGGGTCCACAGCACCCTATGTGTTTAAATAAAATTTATGGTAGGTGTCCTGGTCTCACTGTAGAATGCTAAATTAAGATCTCAATAGATATGCCACAGAGCTATTCCCAGCACTCTTCAGACAGGCCTGTTAGACACAATTTCTAGTGACAGACTCTATTGTCTAATAGACCTCCAGGTGAAGAGCTATGTTTCAGAGTTCTATGGTCTGAAACTCCAGGGTGTCAGTATTTACTGCCTGGGCAGTCAGAAGGTTCTTATGGTCTACCTACATACAAGATACTTGTAGGTTGCTGTGACAGAACCATCCATCTGTCTATTTTTGGTGGATTCGTCTATTTACTTCCCGTCCATATAAGTGACTGTTTCCAATATCATAGCCATACGAATGACTGTTTGCAACGAATAAACCTACCGAACGGATGGCCACCCAGAATAGAAGTGTGCTGCTGGTTAACCTTTTGATCCCAATTAGAACGTTGTGGTTAACCGCAGACACTTCTCAATTAAACCGACTTCAGGGTGGCCGTCGTTCGTATGTCGACCACGAGGCAGTGGACATTTTAAACCGTACGAAAGCCCGCTGAAACAATGGGTCGCCTGGCTGTCTCGACCAACCCGTACGAACACCGGCTGTTCGGGAGTTTTACCGTTGACGAAAGTACTTAACCCAGATAGCCTTCCCAGGGAGTCAATCGCCTGCCGAAAGACCGTAAGAACTTTGACTCCCTGGCGATTGAACTATACGTATGGGATCTCAGCTCTATTCGTCAATAATGTGCCCTCAGATCCCGGCTATCTGGGGATATGTAATGTGGGTGTAAAATGTACAGTTATTATAAAGTTATGTATTTTTATGTCTTTTCTGGTTTTAGATTTAAAATGGCGATGGGTCTTTGTCCTGGAGATAATTGTATTTCTTCCCAATTATCTCCAGGGCAGAGAGGAGGGAACCATATTGCATTGTGGGAAAAGTCTGTGACTGTATGTCTGGAATGTCCTCCTGTACTTCTGTAATTTCAGTCTTCCATTTGGTCCCCTAGGGGAGTGTCCACCAAGTGGGAGACCCGCATAAATACGGGCGGGTAGCCCACAGTAAAGCCAGACCACTGCTTGACCCTCAACACGGAGCCTTGTCTCGTTCTTGGGGGGATTCACTGTATGCTGTTGGAGACTGATTGCTAGGAGTGTAAGCTGATGTATGCTTTTCCTGTTCGTCTGCTAGCAGCTATTCGTGAGGTTCCAGTTTGGAGTGCTATTTTGTATCCAGTTCGGGAGTTTGGTGTTCTGCAGTAGCTGTGCCTGTCTCTCAGAAAGGGGCATATCGCCTAAACGGATTTTAACCCCTTGTCTGTTGAAACGGTCCGTTACAGTTGCCTACCTACATAAAAGATACTTGTAGGTTGTCATGAAGCCTTTGTAGATTGTCATGAATCATCTGAAGGTCTGTTCTGAGAGAAACTTGTAAAGCTGTGGATACTTCTCTGAGATTTTGTTTGGTCGGCCGTGCCTTTATTAGAATCTCTCAATTCACGCCAGGTGGAGCGCTGACCATTTCTTCCCATAATGGATGTTTGCTCTCGATAATAACGTAAGCAGTGTTGGAGTTGGAAGAAACTCAAAATTAAGTACCCATATTCCTCAACCCCTCCCCCCTTCAATTCACTTTAATTCACTGTTTAGTGAATAAACATATAGGAACACGTTCCTAGTGTGGTCTTAGGTAGGAAAGTAGTGTTATAAATTACTGACTGCACAAACCTCTATATATTATCATACTGTAAATGAGATGTTGAGACGCTTTGTCATGAATTATATCTTTGTCAGTAAAAGAGTGATACAGTTAACACAACAAAGTGCATATCATTTACATAATAATGTATAGAATTGTACAAATTTGTGAAAACATCAAATCTTTACCTTAATTCGGATTTCATGGCTTTTTGGTGGAGCCACTTCCACCTCCTCAATCGAAAATGGTTCATGTGCCTGCCAGGTAACAGCTGCCTTGCATTTGATAACCTATCAATAAAACATAATACATTATGATTTTAATATTTATTATATATAACATAAAATCTATCTATCTATCTATTTATTACTAGCTTGAATCCAGAAGCATTTATAGAAGATAACATGTGCATATATAAATTATAAAACAAAGCTTAGTTGGCACTCACAAGGCATATTAGAGGTTTACATAATCAGGGGCGTATTTGCCGCGAGGCAAACAAGGCATTTGCCTTGGGCGGCATTTTCCAGGGGGCGGCAAAAAAAGCCGCCCCCAAACGCCCAGGGCAAATGCCTTGTTAGCCTTGCGGCTAACAGACATCCTGGGCTGGTGGCTGCTGGGCTGGTTGCTGGGCGGGCGGGCGGGCGGCTGGCGAGGGAGCACTTCCTCTGAGCTGTCTGCTCAGCTCCCTCGCGCGCCGCAGAGTGAGGCTGGGAGCCGGAATATGACGTCATATTCCGGCTCCGCCTCCCAGCCTCACTCTGCGGCGCGCGAGGGAGCTGAGCAGACAGCTCAGAGGAAGTGCTCCCTCGCCAGCCGCCCGCCCAGCAACCAGCCCAGCAGCCCGACCGGCAGCCCCACTAGACCCCAGGGAGAGGGAGAACCCCCCCAGCATTCCCAAAGGTAAGGAGGCTGGGGGGGTAAATTAAAAAAAAAATGAGTTAATGTGAGTGAGTGTGTCTGTTAGTGTGTGTCTGTTAGTGAGTGTGTCTGTTAGTGTGTGTAAATGTGTGTCTGACTGTGTGTGTCTGTTAGTGTGTGTGAGTGTGTCCGTTAGTGTGTGTCTGTTAGTGTGTGTGAGTGTGTCTGTTAGTGTGTGTCTGTTAGTGAGTGTGAGTGTGTCTGTTTGTCTGTTAGAGTGTGTGTGTGTGAGTGTGTCTGTTAGAGTGTGTGTGTGTGTCTGACTGTGTGTGTCTGTTAGTGTGTGTATGTCAGTGTGTGTGAGTGTGTCTGTTAGTGAGTGTGTGAGTGTGTCTGTTAGCAGCTAACAGACACACTCACACACTCACTAACAGACACTCACACACACTGACATACACACACTAACAGACACACTCACTAACAGACACACTCACTAACAGACACACTCACACTCACTAACAGACACACTCACACACAGACACACTCACACTCACTAACAGACACACTCACACACAGACACACTCATACACTCACACACACACACACACTGACAGATACGCATCCATTAGCTAACAGTTAGCTAATGGATGCGTATCTGTCAGTGTGTGTGTATTTAGAAGGCGGGGGAAGGGTTGGGTGGGGGTGGCGGGGGGGGGGGGGGTGGGGGTGAGGGGGGCGCCTGAGTTTTGTCCTGCCTAGGGCAGCACAAAACCAGGATACACCCCTGTACATAATAGTACAACAAAATATATTTTTCACGTGAAAAAACAGATCTTGTGAAAGGTCAGAAAGTGTAACATGTTTTTTTTTATTTTAATGAACTAGCACTTTGTGCTAGATGGACAGAAACATTAACACATAGATGGGTGGAAGACAGACAGATGGACAAATGGATAGACAGAGAATGAGAGAGAAAGACATGCTAGTATTTTCACCTCTAGTACATTAAAAGGAGAGTGTTTACTGAAATTTAGATATAGATATGGAGGAAAAAAAATGTATTAGGTACAAAAAGTAAAAAATAACCTCCTTTTAGTGACGGTTAATTGGACTCTCACCTCCTATTCCATATATCAATTCAGGATTATACTTGGTGTACCATAAATTAATTGATGTAAGATGCCTCTTTTTTGTTATTTTGTAATCACCTGAACTGTAAAATAACTTGTGTGTTATAAGTGGTGGTTTTCTTTTGGTAATTATCTGTGTACACACTTTATATCAGTCTTGTCTTCCCTTTTTATGGGGTGACGTACTTACCTTTACATAGGTTAAAATTTATGTCAAGCAGATTAGTCATAAAATAACAAAACCAAGCAACCCATGGTTAGCCCTTGGTCCAATCTTTATGTTTATTTACATATTCAGCATAATATTCGTTGAGAATTGTAAAAACACAATCTTTCAAAGTTGCTATGTCTGAGGTAGAACATATCGTAAAAAGCCACAAGATTGAAGGTTCAGTGGTTTATGAATGCCCCCAAGATTGCTTTATTATCTAATACATACTTTCCTGTTATACATCATTTATATTATTTTATGTATTTTTTTTGTTTTGTTTTTACAGTGTTACAGTTTAATGTGTTAGAGGTTAGAGTTAGTGTTAAAATTAGGTTTAGTTTTGGGATTACTTTTACAGGGTTATTTACTAAAGTGAGAATTCAAAGTGAATTTCAAATTTAAAACCAGAGTGGACAAACCGGAAGCAGAATTTTTCCATTTGGCTATTTTGATCTTAAATTTGTAATCAACTTTGATTTAAATTCTCACTTTACAAAATGACCCTGTTAGCGTACATGTTTGTGTAAGGATTAATTCAATCTTACGGCAGTACCAAACATACTTATCTCAGTCTGTGTAATGTCAGCTGAAACTACACTACTACAATTAGCTGGCTGCTCTTATTAAAAACTGCTGTTACTAATCCCGACCTTGTGGGGGGCTATATTACAATGCAATCATGCCATACAGTACCTGACATTCTGGAAGCATTACTCATTAATTTCTGGCAGATTGGGATATGTATGTCTAGTGCTGCTCTGAGATTACAAACGTTGCACTGTGGTGGCAGCCAAACTGTGCAATATGGTGAATACTGTACCACTGACTTCACCAACTCTACAGCTCAGAATTTGAAAATATGATCTGCCTTTATTATGAGTATTAGTTCGCCTTAAATCATGCCTCGCTGTACATATTCTGTGTCATGGGACCAAAAACTTGTTTTCGGAAAAGGAAATGCCACATTTGGGAAATATAAACATATACGTTGAATTTGCTAAATCACACACAAATTAATACCATTATTGAAATATGTAAGTAGGGAAGATCCATGCACTTACTTTGCCTGCAGTCTCCATTCTCCTTAAAAACAAAAGAGCTAATCATGTGATCAAGTAAACCTGTATATAGATGGGATGTTAATAATTTGCTACAGTACAAGCCTTCTGTTTTGCAATTCCACAGAGCTCAATGCACCTTTGAACAGATTTTCTGGTTTTGTTAACTAAAGGTCAATAACCGTATCAGTCTCACGGTTCTTATATGTCTCTTTTTGTTATCGTGGCATAGTGTTTGTTAAAAATACACTCTAAGTAGTATTGTAGTGCATTACTTTCCGGTTAATTAAACTGGTTTTAAGCTTTACTGGTATTCAAAGTCTGTCACTTTAGGTACTGTCATTATAATAAGGAATTTTACTTACTCATAATCCACAATGTTTTGGACAACAATTATAGGCTATGAGCGCTGGGTGCAATTTTGGTAAGTCCTTGCAGCTTATCATTTTCTGCAGATTAATACAGAAAATAAAGGCAATAAATTCCTCCTTATCTAAGGGACAGTGGATGCTTTCACATAGTTTGCAGAAAGGCAAACTCAGGGACTGTACCCAAAGGTCCACTGGTTATCAGCTCGATGAACCATAAGGTGACATAAGGCCAACTTAATGAGGGTCTTTATCTTTTCATCTAAAATATTCAATAGTGGAAGGCTGGTATAGACATTTAATTTATAATGCTGAATCACTTGATTTGTTTTTGGTCAAAAAAGAGAGAAACACTCAAAAAAGTTTGTGCATAATCCATTCATACCAGTGATTAATGAATATTAAAGACATTTACTCAGACTATTTGATCAAGGTGAATGACTGATAACACTTGCTCTTAGTGTCATTCACCGTGTCTAGTAATCTTATCAGTTTAAATGACGGAACTGAAAACCAACAGCAGAGGCCACAAATGTATTTTGCTCAAGTCTATTGCTATACTATATGTCGACCTTGTATTAAAGTAATAGAAGATTGACAGTCCTAGAAAGAAGAAAAATGTCCCCTACAGTCTGAATGGCCTGACTCCACATGGGGGAAAAACCTTTCACTGCTGTACGGGGCCATTCGGTCTGCATATTTTGGACATTATTTACAGTATTTAACAATTTCCAGATTTTTCAAAGGTATGCACCAGGAAAACTGATCCAATAAGGTATATAAATACTCCACAAAACCCATGTAAAACAACATCATCATATTCCTACAGGAAATTAATCAGTAAATAGTTTAAATAGATTTACACTAACTGACGGAGAATACCTCCAAATTAATGTCTAATTATAGAATTAATATAACTTCGGAGTTTGCCTACCTGTCCTTGTGGTTTAGGACCCAGCAACCTTGCAGCTTCATATGGGCTTAATGATTATTTTGCTTTATGATGGTGTTAGTCTATATAGGGTAACACATAAACGGTCACATAAACGGTGCAGCAAGAGGCATTTAGACTATGCAGAAAGGAGGTGCAGAGGAGGTGCTTTGAGTAATTACATTTTTTTTCCATGTGCATGTGGATGATATATGTGCAAGGGTGACACTTTTTAGGTGCAAGCCCCCAATGTAACCGGGTGGTGTGTGTCCCCTATTGATGAAAAACAGAATGACCAAATTATTCTGTCATTGTTCCACAGCTGCATGATAACCATGATGGGATAATTCTGTCAGTCATCAATCAGAAAAAGATCAAGGGCCCAGAAGAAGTCCAGTCTACCAAGCAGTTAATAATATATATGGGGCCAGGATATGTCCTGGGCCATATTTTTGGTCACCTAAGAATCCAGGAGATGCCCAGTCGCCTGGGCCCTTTATGTATTACCTATGCGAACTGGCGTCTTCTGGTTCCTAAATAATGTCTCACTGACTCACTGTATAAGCGACTCACGATAATATTAAATGCATGCTTACTAATGCAAAGAGCATAAATAATAAAACGGAAGAACTAGAGGCAATAGCATACACTAAGCAATATGATATAATAGGTATAACAAACATGGTGGAATAAGAGACGACTAGGCAGTTAACTTCAATGGTTACACATTATTTAGTAGTATGGATAGAAAACACAGGAAAGGTAGAGGAGTACATAAATTCAAAAAAAAAAAAATGAAAGTACACTGAAAACAGAGATTGGCCTGTCAGTCAGGGACGTATCTTACACGAGGCAAACAAGGCATCTGCCTTGGGCGGCACTTTGCAGACGGAGGCAAAAAAAAGCTGCCCCTAAACACCCAGGCAGATCCCTTGCTTGAAAAAAAACAATAATGTGTGAGCGCTATAAAATATAACACATTCAGTATGGCAGCACTCCACCCCAGTGATACAGAAGTATGCACAGACTACAGATAAATGTTTACCAAAAAGAGCGCGCTAAACTGATGAATAGAATCTGTAGATATAAAATTAAAAAACACATAGAATAGTGCAGACTATCTGAACCAAAATATGTAATAGAGGAGGGAGGGGGGGGGGAGGGGAACTCACATTTACCAGAGCCCTATCACCCCTGGCTCTGGGTTTGAAATGCTTGACTGGAGAGGGAAGACTCCCACACTGGTAAGACTCCAAGTAGTAAATTTACTGGAAGCTGGTAGTGCTGTGCAGTATAGGACAGAGAGACAGGATCTCCAATTGAATAGTATCTTATACAATTTATTAAAAAAAAAAAAGTTAAAAACTCTTACTTAGCAAGTGGTGGGTTGTGCTGACATAGCTACCCACATAAAAGCATGTATGCAGCAAAACAGAAAGTCACTTACGGGTTTCGTCCGTCCCGATCACGTGATCACTTCCAGATCCGCCTCTCTCTAGTTTTTACCCCCTATCCCCCTGCCACTGCTATTACATATTTTGGCTCAGATAGTCTGCACTATTCTATGTGGTTTTTTTTTATATCTACAGATTCGAATTATCAGTTTAGATCCCTTGCTTGCCTCGTGTCCTGGGGAGCTCAAGAGCTGGCCAGCTGGCCACTTTTGAGCCCCCATCCCTCCGAGGCTGGCGGCAGGCAGCGAGGGAGCATACTCACCTGAGCTCTTCTTGCTCAGCTCCCTCCGCGCCGCTTAATGAAGCTGGGAGCCGGAATATGACGTCAGACCTGCTCCCGGCATCACTAAGCAGCATGCGAGGGAGCTGAGCAAGAAGAGCTCAGGTGAGTATGCTCCCTCAGCTTTTCCGCTCCCTCAGCCTGTTCGCCCCCTGCCTGCCTGCCCAGCAGCCCTCCTGGACAGGTAGGTAATCCACTCCAGCTCTCCCAGGGAGGCTGGGTGGATTTAAAATTAAAAAAAAAAAAAAATTGGTGAGTGTTGGTGGTAATGTCTGTGTGTGTGTGTCTGTGAGTGAATGAGTGTGTGTATCTGTGAGTGAATGTGTGTGTGTGTGTGTTTATTAGTGTGTGTATGTATGTATGTGTGTGTCTGTAAGTGTGTGTCTAAGTGAATGTGTGTGTGTGTCGGTCAGTGAATGTGTATGTGCCGGTCAGTGAGTTTGTTCGTCTGTCAGTGCGTGCATCTGTCAGTGAGAGTATGCATCTCTCAGTGTGTGTCCGAGTAATAGTGTGTGTCTATCAGTGTGTCAAATCAGTGAGTGTGTGTGTGTTTGTCATTGTTTGCCAGTGTATACGAGAGTGTGTGTCTGTCAATGAGTGTATGCATCTATCAGTGTGTGTGTGCGTCTGTCAGTCAAAGTGCGGCCTTGACTGGAAGGGGTGGGAAAAATTTAAATTAAGGGGTGGTGGTGTGCCCGAGCACCGTCCTTCCTTGGGCAGCACAAAACCTAAATACACCACTGCTGTCAGTTGACGAACACCTGGAAAAGGCAGACATTTTAAATAACATTTTTTCCTCAGTATATATTAAGGAGGAACCTATGGCAATAAATATTTAAATGATTTCTGCAAAAAACTTGCAGACAAATTGTAACTAAATGACTCAAGACAAGTGCAGCAGCAAGTAAAGAAAGTTAATGTAGAAAATCTCTGTCGTCAGATGGTATTTACCCATGAGTACTTCAGGAACTAAGTGAACCTCTGTTTTTAATCTTTCAGGATTATTTTCTTATTTTTCAGGAATTGTACAAGATGTTTAGAGGAAGGCAAAAGAGATTCCTATATTTAAAAATGGTTCAAAATCTTTGCCCAGAAATTATAGACTTGTGAGCTTAATTTAATTTATGTGACTGAGAAAGTATTTGAAGGGTCGTTAAGAGATAATATTCAGGAATTCATTGGGAAGAACAATGTTATTAGCAAACATACGCATGGTATTTTGAAACATAGGTGATGTCAAACAAACTTAATTGCATTCTACGAAGAGGTAAACAGAAGTATAGATCAGGGAATTGCAGTATATGTGATCTACTTGAATTTTGCAAAAGTGTTAAATATGGTTCCTCACAACATGTTCAATGTCAACTAAAATTGGCCTAGATGAAAAATCTTGTTCTTGGGTAGAACATTGGCTTAAAGATATAGTATGGATAGTTGTCATTAAAGGTACATTTTTAAGCTAGACAAAAGAGGTAAGTGTATTGGACCACTTCTATTTAACATATTTATAAATGATCTTAAGATCTTGATCTTGAAATAGGCATTGAAAGTCATGTTTCAGTTTTTGCAGATGACACAAAACCCTAAAGTACTACAATGTAAGCAGGGTAATACTTCTGTAGAGAGGGATTTAGATAGATTGGGGGACTGGGAACTCAACTGGCTTATAAATTTATACCGTTAACGCTATTAGGGAGTTCTATGCCATCCCCATTATAATGGGCTTTAAAGCAATTACGGCGGCATAGAACGCCCTAACGGCTTTAAGCCCCAGAGCCCTGCAGGTCCTCACCTCCGCCGCGATCCTCTTCTCGGGGACTGCCTGACAGCCCATGCAGTCCCCCCTCGGCAAGTTAGGCCCCCAAGGGCCATGTGATCGCTCTCAAAGATCGATCACATGGCAGGCATAGCTGCCTATGCAGTTGCCTGCAGGGGGACAGCCTAAACTGACAGGAAGTCCCCCTGCTGGTCAGAGAAGATTAAAAAAAGTTAGTAAAGCAATCAAGTTTAAAATATATATATATATACGTATATATAAATATATGATATATATTATATATACATATCATATATATATATATATATATATATATATATATATACACATATATACAAACACATAAGTCTATTTTTATATTGAGAGTTAAATATATAAATATCAAAATACGCTTATTATGGAGTTACATATATATATTTGTATTATAATATTAGTAATTGTATAGATTATATATATTTTAATAAAATAATAAATACATTAAATAATTAATTAAATAATAAAAAATGTTTAAAAAATTATATATGCAATTTCATTCTAAAAGTATTTTTAAATTAATATATATATATATATATAAAAAAAAAAAATATATATATATATAGGTATTATCAAAATACACTTAGAATGAAATTTTATATATATATATATATATATATATATAATTATATTCAAAATAAATAAAAAATACACATATAAATAGATATATTTACATAAAAATACACGTAGGATTTAAATACATATATGTATATATATTTAAATTCAACGTGTGTATTAACCCCTTAAGGACCGGACTGTTTTTGCGATGTTGTACATTTGCGACCAGGCCTCTTTTTACACTTTTGTGGTGTTTGTGTTTAGCTGTAATTTTCCGCTCTCTCATTTACTGTTCCCATACAAATTATATATTGTTTTTTTCAGGACAAAAGGGGCTTTCTTTACAAACCATTATTTATATAATCTCATGTAATTTAATTTTAAAAAAATGAAAAAATATGATGAAAAATTGAAAAAAAATACTTGTTTTTTGACTTTTATGTGAGAAATCTTTTACTCATCTACAAAAGCGAATGAAAAAAACTGCTAAATAGATTCAAAATTTTGTCCTGAGTTTAAAAATACCCAGTGTTTACATGCTTTTTGCTATTTTTTGCATGTTATAGGGCTATAAGTACAAGTAGGATATTGCGATTTCAAAACATACATTTTTAAAATGTATCAATAGTGACATTGTAACACTATTATCTGTCATAAATCTCTGAATAACATCCCACATGTACATATTTTTTTTAAAGTAGACAACCCAGGGTATTCAATATGGGGTATGTCCAGACTTTTTTAGTAGCCAGTTAGTCGCCAAAGTTAGCGTTCATATTTGTTTGTGTGTGAAAAAAGTAAAAAAAGTAAAAAACTAAATTGAACGCAAATTTTGGCCAGTGTTTGTGACTAAGTGGTTACTAAAAAAGACTGGACATACCCCATTTGCAATACCTTGGGTTGTCTTCTTTTGCAAATGGTATGCCATCATGGGGGTAATTCTCATTCCTGGGCTACCATACGCTCTCAAAGGCACGTAACCAACCTGGCCATTTTCAATGTAAAAATATTTGACCCATATATTTGACCCTGTAACTTTCAAAAACGCTATAAAACCTGTACATGGGGGGTACTGTTATACTCAGGAGACTTTGCTGAACACAAATATTAGTGTTTCAAAACTGGAAAATGTATCACAACAATTATATCATCAGTAAAAGTGCTGTTTGTGTGTGAAAAATGCAAAAAAAGTCACTTTCACTGACAATATCATCGCTGTGATATGTTTTACTGTTTTGAATCACTAATATTTGTGTTCAGCGAAGTCTCCCAAGTAAAAAAGTACCCCCCATGTACAGGTTTTAGGGTGTCGTAGAACGTTACAGGGTAAAATACAGTGATAGCAAATTAAATTCTCTGGACTTTCGGCCTGGGTTGGCAGGCAGGTCCCTTAAATTGCAATCAATAAAATAACTTCATTATGTAAAAATATTACATAAATACGAATTTAAATATATATGCATATTTATATATTTGAAGTCTACGTGTATATTTATATAATTATTTATGTAATTTTTTATATGGACATATGAATAGTTCGTATTCTTTTTATTTATTTATATATACATAGATATATATACAATTTCATTCTAAGTGTATTTTGATATAAATATATATATATATTAATATCAAAATACAGTTAGAATAAAATTTCGTATAGATATATAATTTTTTAAATTTTTTATTATTATTTTTATTTTTTTTTATTTAATTTAATTTACTTATTATTTGTATTTTATAATAATATATATACAATATATATAGTTATTATATATATATACACGTGTGTAATTTAATTATAAGTGTATTTTTATATTAATATATGCACATATTAATATAAAAATACACTTAGCATGACATTATATATATGATATATAGACATATATTATATAGGTATAATATATGTCTATATATCATATATATATACACATATATAATAATATTTTTTTTTATTAACTTTAACTTTACATTTTTTTAATGATTTTACACTGGCAGGGAGACTGCCTGTCAGCACAGACAGTCCCCCTGCAGGCAGACACTAGGACACCTATTGTGACCATGTGGTCGCCCTGTTGGGCGATCACATGGCCACAGGGGTCCTAATTCGCCATGGGGAGACTGTCTGGGCTGCAGGCAGTCTCCCCACAACGGGAGCACCGCCGATCGCCGCCGGGGGAACGACGGCGATCGGGTAAGTACATTTTAAATTAAGGACGGTTCAGGACCGTCGTCGGTCGGCAATGGGAAAATGCCGATGACGGTCCTGAACCGTGCCGCGTCCTTAAGGGGTTAATGTAATCTTTTAACATAATTAATTCATTTTATTAATTATAATTTGAGGGACCAGTCTGAAAATTCAGACAGTAAAACCTGGACATGGGGGGTACTGTTGTACTTGGGAGACTTTGCTGAACACAAATATGTGTGTTATAACAGTAAAACTTATGATGATGATATCACCAGTAAAAGTGCAGTTTTTGTGTAAAAAAATGCAAAAAACTAATATGAACGCTAAGTTTGGTCAGCTTTTGTGACTAAGTGGCTACTAAAAAACACTGGACATACCCCATTTTAAATACCCTGGGTTGTTTACTTTTTCAGATGGTATGCCATGGTGGGGTTTATTTTCATTTATGGGCTGCCATACCGTCTGAAAGGCAACATAACCATCTGGCACATTTCAATTAGCAAAAACAGAAACTGGCAAATCTTATATTGACCCTGTAACTTTCCAATACACCATAAAACCTGTACATGAGGGGCACTGTTGCACTCGTGAGACATTACTCTATACAAATATAAGTGTTTTAGAGCAGTAAAATGTATAAGTGGATGATATAATCGGTGAAATGGCAGTTTATTTGTAAAAAAAATGCAAAAAATATATATATAAATGCTAATTTTGGCCAGAGTTTGTGACTAAGTGGCTACTATAAAAGACTGTATATACCCCATTTTGAATACCCTTGGTTGTATACTTTTATAAATGGTATGCTAAGATGGGGTTAATTTTCATCCCAGGGCTACCATACGGTCTCAAAGGCCCAGCAAACCCATCTGGCAAATTTAAATGGAAAAGGGGAAAGCCCTATATTTGACCCCTGTAAGTTTCCAAAAACTCATAAAATCTAAACATGGGGGTTACTGTGGTGCTCATTAGACACTGCTGAATACAAATGTGTATTTTATTGCAGTAAAATCTAACAGTATTATGACATTCAAAGTTAACATGTCATGAAGATCTTGAAAAATAACACATTTTTAAAATGTATTATACTTTTTAAATTTCTTTATAATTCAGTTATGTTTCATATATAAATATGTGGTATAAAATGAAAGCCCTGTTTCTCCTGAACAAAATGATATATAATAAGTGTGGGTGCACTTTATATGAAAGAGGTGAATTATGGTTGAACAACATATAGCGCAAATCCCAGGTTTTTTTTACGTTTTGTTTTGATCACAACTTGTACAATTGGCTCCATCCTTAAGGTGTTAATGTAGTTACGCACTTCGAAATGAAGAATGCACAAGTAACTTACACCCTAATCGGTATTGAATGTGGGAAAACAACAATGAGAAGGATTTATGAACAGCTATAGACAGCAAATTAGGCAACAATGTGCAATGTCAACCAGCAGTTGCGAAGACAAGAAAGGTATTGGCATGGATGAAAAGGGGCATTAATCCTTTGGATGAAAATATAATGTTATGCCTTTATAAACAAATGGTAAGCCTAAGCCTTGAATATGCTGTGCAATTTTGTACACCTGTTCTAAAGAAGTATATCATGGCACTAGAAAAAGTGCAGAGGCGGGCTACAAAGTTAATAAAAGGGATGGAAAATTTTAGTTATGATGAATGGTTAGCATATTTAAATGTGTTTAAATTGTGAAAAACTGTGCATTAGAGGGATTATGATAGCAAAATACAAATATATTCGGGCCAATACAAACCATGGTCTGAAAATCAATTCATAGATATGGCTATACATAGGTCATGAGGTCACACATTTAGACTGGAATAAAAGAGATTTAATCTAAAGCAAAGGAAAGGTGTTTTTTTATAGTAATGTGGAATAGGGATTTGGAATTCTCTGAACAGGTGGTTTTATCAGCGTCTGTACAGATGTTTAAACAGCAACTAGATGAATACTTGTAAAAACATGATTTTCAGGGATATAACAACTTTTCATTTGTAGAGTAATAGCTTCTTGTTCCAAGGAGAGATCTGACTGCAATTCTGGGATCAAAAATGAATTTTCACCCTAGTTTGTTGCAAAATTGGAAAGTGCTTCAAAGTGGGTCTTTTGCATTATTTTGGATGAACAGCAAAAACAGATGTGAGAATAGCTGAACTTGATGGACACGTCTCTTTTCAGCCATGTAACTATGTACTGGAATGAGACAGTTGGTAAAAACATGCAAAGTTTTGATAATCCTCTTCTTATCTTTATTTTATGTTTAAATCTACAAGCAGCAATACACAGTTTTATGATCATCTGGTTTAGAAAATTATGCCCATGGATTTTGTCTTGGGAAAAAGATATTGATAAAAAAAAAGATAGCTACCCTGGAAAGGATTGTGCTTATTGCATTCAAAATTTTGTTATAGGTTTCCAGATTTTAATAATTCCATTTACTCATCACTTCATTGAACTTTGGATCTGTTTTTAATTAAAACTTCTTTGATTTATCAATCCAACCTGGTGGGTTTTTTCTTTCAATTTCTAACAGAAATTCCATTAAATTGATGCTTTCTTTCCCACTTATTGGTTTTTTGTGATTTTGTTAGTATGTGAGATGTGAGGTCTTCATTTCATTGGGACCAATTTCTTTTATACAGATTAGTTGTCAATTAGTTGCAAAGGTAAATAATATCTGAATCATGTAGCTATCACCTTGACAATGGAATTTCTCTTTTTTTTCCTCATCTTTCTTCTCTCTTATTTTTTCACCTTTACTACATTCTTTTTTATATACCATCTTCATGCTTTAGGATGATAACATAGCAATCGGGCAGATCTGTTTGCCTTTTTTTATTCAGAGTTGTTACATTAGAAAACCAAGAAAAACACACTACAAAAATGGGAAAGGGAATTAGATATTAAAATCACTTTAGAAGAATGGTTCTATTTCTTGTTACCATTTAAAGGAATCACCCAATGCACAACATTATTAGAAAACCATTTTAAAATAATACAATAATGGTATCTCACACCTGCTAGACTATATAAATGAAACCTATCCCAATCAAACCTATGTTGGAGAGGCAGTGGACAAATAGGTTCCCTAACACATCTTTTGGAACTGCCCTAAAATTAGTTATTTCTGGGATTCAATGCATACATTACCTAATACCATTACATACACTATTAAAACTCTTTCACCTATGATTTGTTTATTTAACAAATTCCCCAACAACATATCCAATACTAAGAAAGTTATGCCTGGTCACTTATTAATTGTAGCTACAGCTACTATTCCACATTACTGGAAGTCTGATATTATTCCTAATGTAAAAAAAAATTATAAATGATGTATTAGATAATAAAAGATGTGACTTGATATTTCGTAGCCCAACTGAAAAACTAGATTTATTAAAACATGAATGGTCAATATGAGAGGACTATATCAGACAAGAATATCACTTATAATATAATTTTACATTTAAAAATGTGTTTCTTTTTTTAAATTCTCTTTTGTATTAGGAATTCACTAAACATGACTACACTATAATAGGTAATGTTTTGGTTTTATACTATGTGCAAATGTAATATGTTTTGTTGTAACTGAATATACACTTTAGAATAATACATTTTATTTTATTATCCCTTGTTATTATTACTAACTTTTTCTTCAATAATATTGTTATTACTATCATTATATAATGTCAAAACTTTTTATTAAAGTATTTGACAAGAAAAAAGAAAATCAAGACCTTGCATTGACTGGAATAATCCACAAGATGTCGGTACAGGATTAGAAATACGAAGAATTGTGTTTTTTTTTTTTAAATTGTGTTCTCAATTACATCAGCAAATTAAAGTTAAAAAGGAGTGGGTTGGCTAGTGAGGTTGTCAAGTGTAACCGGACAGGGAGGGGGTAACCCTCAAAGTTTATAATGCAAAAAGGAGAGAAAAACTGTCCTTAAAGAAAAAACCTAATATAAGGATGTTAGTATCCAAAAAGAGAAATATTTGGTAGGTATAGTGTCCTGTAGAGATAGATAACGAGTGTATGGTGATATATATATAGGTTTATATGTATATATCAATCTTTAATAGGGTAAATATACGCCGGTTCTGAGTAGCGATGAGTGCTGGTTGGCTTGTGGTTGGCAACCAGATTTAATTGCTTACAACAGAATAGGGCGTGTAGGTAAGGGGGTGGCACTATGTTAATATAATTAAAATCACATAGTACCAAACAATTGCAAAATTGACAATACAAAACAAAATCGAAAATAACACGTAAACCCACCCTGTCCTATGTTCCTGGGCCAGTCCAAGTTTGTGGACAATGGCAATAGGAAGGGAAGGGCGGGTAAAGGGAGGGGGGGAGGGGAGAGGAAATGGGTAAACGAGACTAGGTAAGCAGAGTATGCCGTGCCTAGAAGAGATAAAAACTCATTTCAGTTTTCCAGTGTACTAGTTGGCGTATTATGGTAGTGGCCACTAGAGGTCGCTTGAGAGTTACTTATGAGATTGCTTCATTCACACAATAGTGTCAACTTGGGTGTATATACAAGTGGAGGCTTTAAGTAGTTTCAATGGACTAGAGTGGATAATGGCACGTCTGCCACTATAGTTTAGAGCCTAATACTGTCTTAACAGCCAACATAGAGAATGAAGTACATGCGATATGAACTCATGGTTTTCTCTAAGTGTACTAATGACGTTCTATAATAGTGGACCGCTAGGGGTCGCTCGAGAGTTGGCTTTTGAATTTGTGAGCTTACTTCATTACTAAGATAGTATCTGATGTGGGTATCTAGACTAATAGAGATATGACCTGGTATCCAACAGACTGGATTGGAGTCTACCAAGTCTGTCGCTAGGATCCTAAGTCTAATCGTGTCTTAATACCCGACATCGATACAATGAAGTCAGTGCTCTAAATCCTGTAAGTTAACTTCATTGATACAATTGTATCCAGTGTGGGTGTGTACACAATTCACGGTATGGCCTGGTATCGGACAGACTGGGGTACAGTGTGTCAAGTCTGTCTCAGTACCTAAGCCTGATACTGTTATGACACCCAATATAGAAAATTAAGTCAATACATAATATGAACGTTTCTTGGAGAGATATTTTGGTTTGAGGGTCGGACACCAGTGTTCCGGAAACACAGAGTGATTCCGTATTTGGTTATAGCTGTACCCTTCTGGGTATTAGATGCTTGGGTACAGCGTTGATCCTGTGTAGCGTCTGATTGCGCTCACGAGTTATCAGGAACCTTGCTGTGGTTGGAGTAGCCGGTCTGGCTCAAAATGTACCCAATTGTACCACAGACAAATTAAGTCCACTGTTAGTCCTGTGTAGCCTTTGATACCGCTCACGGATTGTCGGGAACCTAACAGTGGTTACTTTAACGGGTCTGGCACAAATACCAAATGGTCAATACTTAGAGAAGCACAGAAAAGGAATAGTACCTTCGTGGGCACTAGTAATAGTAAAGAGAGTGCCAGAAAGACGGCATAGTGGTTGGTGAGTTGAGATAATTATGTACACTGTGAAATGGTTAGTTTAAATGAATACCCAGATCGGTATCCTAAAACTAGAGTACCCAGATCGGTATAGAACTAGTTTTCCGATTTGATTATAACGGAGTGAGAAATCCTAAGGTTGCATATATACCATGTTTTTCCTGAACACGCTCAGCTATTTGACTGTCTATACTGCCGCGGGGTTAGGGAGCCCTCTAGGGTAAATGGCAGTGAAACACGTCCTGTGAAACACGTCCTGGGACTCCCCCTGACGAGCCGCTAAACACGGCGAAACGCGCGTCGGGTTCATACCGACACTAACTATAGACGGCTACCCACTTGCCGTCACCTCCTAAGCAAAAGACCTTGTTTCCTCAGACATCTGACGATTGACTCACAGGACGTGTTTCACTGCCATTTACCCTAGAGGGCTCCCTAACCCCGCGGCAGTATAGACAGTCAAATAGCTGAGCGTGTTCAGGAAAAACATGGTATATATGCAACCTTAGGATTTCTCACTCCGTTATAATCAAATCGGAAAACTAGTTCTATACCGATCTGGGTACTCTAGTTTTAGGATACCGATCTGGGTATTCATTTAAACTAACCATTTCACAGTGTACATAATTATCTCAACTCACCAACCACTATGCCGTCTTTCTGGCACTCTCTTTACTATTACTAGTGCCCACGAAGGTACTATTCCTTTTCTGTGCTTCTCTAAGTATTGACCATTTGGTATTTGTGCCAGACCCGTTAAAGTAACCACTGTTAGGTTCCCGACAATCCGTGAGCGGTATCAAAGGCTACACAGGACTAACAGTGGACTTAATTTGTCTGTGGTACAATTGGGTACATTTTGAGCCAGACCGGCTACTCCAACCACAGCAAGGTTCCTGATAACTCGTGAGCGCAATCAGACGCTACACAGGATCAACGCTGTACCCAAGCATCTAATACCCAGAAGGGTACAGCTATAACCAAATACGGAATCACTCTGTGTTTCCGGAACACTGGTGTCCGACCCTCAAACCAAAATATCTCTCCAAGAAACGTTCATATTATGTATTGACTTAATTTTCTATATTGGGTGTCATAACAGTATCAGGCTTAGGTACTGAGACAGACTTGACACACTGTACCCCAGTCTGTCCGATACCAGGCCATACCGTGAATTGTGTACACACCCACACTGGATACAATTGTATCAATGAAGTTAACTTACAGGATTTAGAGCACTGACTTCATTGTATCGATGTCGGGTATTAAGACACGATTAGACTTAGGATCCTAGCGACAGACTTGGTAGACTCCAATCCAGTCTGTTGGATACCAGGTCATATCTCTATTAGTCTAGATACCCACATCAGATACTATCTTAGTAATGAAGTAAGCTCACAAATTCAAAAGCCAACTCTCGAGCGACCCCTAGCGGTCCACTATTATAGAACGTCATTAGTACACTTAGAGAAAACCATGAGTTCATATCGCATGTACTTCATTCTCTATGTTGGCTGTTAAGACAGTATTAGGCTCTAAACTATAGTGGCAGACGTGCCATTATCCACTCTAGTCCATTGAAACTACTTAAAGCCTCCACTTGTATATACACCCAAGTTGACACTATTGTGTGAATGAAGCAATCTCATAAGTAACTCTCAAGCGACCTCTAGTGGCCACTACCATAATACGCCAACTAGTACACTGGAAAACTGAAATGAGTTTTTATCTCTTCTAGGCACGGCATACTCTGCTTACCTAGTCTCGTTTACCCATTTCCTCTCCCCTCCCCCCCTCCCTTTACCCGCCCTTCCCTTCCTATTGCCATTGTCCACAAACTTGGACTGGCCCAGGAACATAGGACAGGGTGGGTTTACGTGTTATTTTCGATTTTGTTTTGTATTGTCAATTTTGCAATTGTTTGGTACTATGTGATTTTAATTATATTAACATAGTGCCACCCCCTTACCTACACGCCCTATTCTGTTGTAAGCAATTAAATCTGGTTGCCAACCACAAGCCAACCAGCACTCATCGCTACTCAGAACCGGCGTATATTTACCCTATTAAAGATTGATATATACATATAAACCTATATATATATCACCATACACTCGTTATCTATCTCTACAGGACACTATACCTACCAAATATTTCTCTTTTTGGATACTAACATCCTTATATTAGGTTTTTTCTTTAAGGACAGTTTTTCTCTCCTTTTAGCAAATTAAAGTTGTTTTTGTTTTTTATTTAAACACTGGTCATATACAACTTACAATTTTTGGATAGTCTCATATTTTCTTTTAACTTTTTTTTTTTTTTTTTAAGTAAAAAAGTTTAAACTTATAGGGCATCCACAATTGAGGATTATGCTAGCCTTGGTGAAGAAAAAAAAATAATTGTATTGGCAAACAAGGTAAATGTTTTTTTTTACCTTCTTTACGAATACCTACTGCAGCAAAGAAACAGTTAACATAGTCAGTAAAAAACAAACAAAAAAAAAACAACCAAACAGAATGAGGTTGAACGTATATATCCATTGTACAGCACTATGGAATGTGATGGCGCTATATAAATAATAAATAAATAAATAATAATAGCCCCTAACTAGACCCGAGGTCAAACAGGAATGTAAAACAACGGGAGAACAGCAACAAAAGGAACAAAACACAGCAAAGAGGAAACATCAGAAACAGGTGAACCACTCCATACTAAAAAGGATACAGAAAAAACTTGTGAAAGTAAAACAGTAATAGACAAGTTGTCCCTACAACATAAAAACAGCTCATTATTTCAAACATGCAAAATTAAAGCAAAGGAGGGGCGTGTCCGGCAGCCGACCAAGATGGACGTGTGAGCCCGGAGCTCCTCGTGGCGCCCGCCTGCATATCGCTGCTAATCTGCTCTTCCCGCTCACCGCACTCACCTAATGGGTCGCACAAGGAAGCCCACTGACACGGGAGGCACCCCGAGGCCCGCGGGTCCGGGGGGGGGGGGACAACACGATCCGGTCCTAACTGCACTCCGCGGCCCGCGCACGATCGCCGCGACCGGAAATGGAGGCCGCAAGTCAAGCACCGGACTCCACTCCATCCACCCCGGCCAGGCACTCACCAGCCCCCTCCTTTGCATCAGAGCCTCAGATGCCGCTGGAGGATGGATGGATGGAGGGAGATACTACCTAACCTCCTCACAAAGGCAGACTTCAAGGCCCTCTCTGACCGCCTGGGCCGCGTGGCAACTCCGTGCAGACATGGCAAATATGGAGGCACGCATGTCTGTGACGGAGGCAGAGTCCAAAGCCCTCCGGACCGACCTGGAGCACACCAACACAGCGGTCACCAGCCAAGAAGCAAATATGGCATACCTCACCACGTGGGTAGATGACCTGGACAACCGCGGCCGCAGGCTGAACCTACGCGTCCGCGGGGTGAGAGAGGGAGGCCCGTCTGAGAACATCCCCGACACGTTAAGGAAAATATTTACACAGGTACTGGGGGGTCAGCAAATACCCAGAATAGGCCTAGTTAGGGCGCACAGAGCTCTGAGACCCCTGCCAGCCCCAGAAGACCAACCCAGGAACATCATATGCTGCCTAGATAATTACCAGCTAAAGGAGGAGATATTGCGCACGGCCCGCCGCATGGGCACCATACGCCTAGAGGGGCAAAGTATATCCATCTATCAAGACTTGTCCCGCTATACACTACAAGCAAGAAGAGCCTTACGCCCGGTGACCTCTGCCCTACAACAAGCAGGGATCCCATACCGCTGGGGCTACCCATTCTCCCTGACGGCAAGACAGGGCCTGGATCAGCTAACATTGAGGAAACCGGAAGAAGTCCCAAGCTTTCTGTGCACCCTAGGCCTCCCGCCAATACAAGTACCCGACTGGCTCACAAGATCGTTCCTCCAGCAACCAGCAGGACCGCAGCAACCATGCAGACTGGACCAAAACCCTCAAGGGCCCCAGCACCAACGCCGACGTGACTGGAACCAAGGCCAAGCAAGGCGTGAGCGGTAAACAGCCCATCAAACAGCCTGGGGGGACCCAAGGGCTACAGCGAGAACGCACCGAACTGTGAGTAAACAATAATGGGGACACACATAGAAAAAAGCAAGAAGGTTTGGGGTGGGAGAGGGGCTAACGGGGGGTCCGAGGGGACTAACGCACTACTCCACACGCAACCAAGTACCAGAAGGGGGGAACTGGACGCTTGGGGTGGGGGACGAGTGAACGGGCCAGACCACGGGGCCAGAACGGTTGACGGCAAACTCGCACATGGTACCCAAGCTCTACGACACCACACGGCACTGTCTGGTTACAAGAATTCACACACGAGCTAAGCCACACTACAGGAGGGGGAGGAAGGGGACGGGAGCAGGGTGGGAAGGGCATGAGCTGAGCAAGCACTAAGTGAGAAAACTGACAGCAGAACACACACTGAATTTAAAATTTAAAGTATAGATATAGATTGGGACGACAGGGACGTAGGCGACAAAGGGGAGGGAAAGAGTGGAGGGGGAAGGAGGGGGGAGAGAGGGGAACGCAACAATTTAAATGTCCATCCCAGGACACCCATGAACAAGCTTGAACAGGATGGGCGAGGAGGGGATGGAGAACCTCAGGCAGCACTTGCAGCTGAAGGGAAGCGAGTACTAACAAAATGTAATGCCGACTGGAAGATGTAACTTGAACCTGTTGTATACACTATGTCAAAAGTATAGGATGCTGAACACGCACTACACCAGACACGTGCACAATGTGCCGCAACACACCCAGCCACGGCACCAGCTCAATCCATAGACTAGCACGCACACCCGCTCGATACACAAACCTACCATACGATATGACAACGGAGGTACAAACTGCCCCGCCACGACCCTGGATCTCAAACCACCAGCATTAGAGACGCTAACCAGAAAATGCAATGGTACCCCAGATACGGCCCCCTGTGACTAACCACCCCGAGTCCCCATCGAACCAAAGAGACCTACCAAACCACCGAGGCACACGACCGACTCCCCCAAACTATCACAAGGCCCATAAAATCTAGGTCCCCCCAGTAGAGCCGCGCACACAATGAGACAGACGGAACGACCAACACGCCAGAGTGCCATGGGGCATTTAAACAAAAACACCACCACGCACGGAACACGCCAAACGACCCACCCACACACTGCAGAGAGAGAACGAGCGGATGCACCGACCACACAGCCACCGATGAGACGGGAAACCACACACCAAACCCAACACCGAAACTCTAACACCTATACGGACCCAGCTGGGCGAACTCCGACACGTAGCCCGACACCCCCATAGGATTAGGACACACGGCCCTCCCTAGTGGAAGGAGACGCACAAACCCCAGAGTCGACTCGGTCCCTCCAATAGGCCTGACACACAGTCGAACCGACGGGATAATTGGCCATTACCCTATACAGACACTGACCCCCATAGGCAGTGCATACACACACAGGCTAGGTACATAACACACACACGAACACAACTAAACAACGCACCCCACACGAACGCGTGCAAGCCCAACACTCCCCATCACCTCCCTCCCTCCCCAACCCCCTGCCATACCCAATAGTCCCCCGTGGCCGCCCACGGGATGCTGGGACCGGGCGGATTCGCGCGGGAGGACCTGAACATCGTCTCGTACAACGTACACGGACTGAACATCAGGGAGAAACGGACGAGACTACTACGAGACTTGAAACACTACAAGGCGTCGGTAGCCTTCCTGCAGGAGACCCACTTTCAAGAGGGCAGAGCACCGGCCCTGAAAGGCCGCAACTTCCAAGTGGGATACTTCAGCAACAACCCCGACAAGCGCACGCAGGGAGTAGGCATTCTCTTCTCCAGACTTGTCCCCTACACAGAGAAAGCCACCATCAGCTGCAACCAAGGTAGATACATATTCACCAAAGGCACACCCAGACCAAGACTCCTCATCCCCACAAAGCGTAACCCCACACAACAGGTACGCGAACACACTGCGCCTCCTCCACCACCACCAATTAGCGGACTGCTGGCGGCTATGCACCCAACAACCCGCGATTACACCTACTCAAGGACCCACACAACATACACCAGGCTCGACTACTTCCTCACGCCACACCGAAACTTGACCTTACTCACCAGCGCAGAGATCCTACCGATGACATGGTCAGACCATTGCCCGATCCGCATACGGCCTAAGTCACCGCTGTTCAGACCCAGACAAATGTCGTGGCGGCTGAATGAATCGCTTCTATCCGACAAGACGGTGGTAGATAAAATCGGTGACTCCATACGGACATACTTTGAGGTAAACGAGACAGACGACGTGACGCCGCTGACATGTTGGGAGGCACACATAACAGTGATACGCGGCCAGATCATCGCACTCAGTGCATCCCGCAAGAAGGCAGCGATCCAAGAGATCCTCGACCTCAGCCAAGACATAGCAACCCTAGAGGCTAGACACAAACGCACTCTGGACGCGACAACGTATAGGGACCTGGTGGCCAAACGAGACCAACTCACCACACACCTCAACCGCTCGATACAACTCTCATACCAACACTACAAACACATGATACACGAACACGGAGACAAGTGCGGGAGGCTACTAGCGAACCTCCTCAAACACCGCAAAACCCAACTCTACATTCCGAAAATCAAGGACGCAAGACAGCAACTCAGACACCGATCAGACCACATATCCACAGCGTTCCGAGCATACTACCAGAACCTGTATAACCTCCGCCAAACTGCCCCAGGAACTTCGCGGGCAAACATAACTGAACACAGAGATTACTTGAACTCCGCAAACGTGCCTGACATAGGCGACACAGCACGAGAAGCACTGGAAGCACCCATAACACCAGAGGATATAGCGTATGCCATCAAGAGATCGAAAACCGGCAGAGCACCAGGACCAAAATGGCCTCCCCTCCAGTATTACAAAACATTTACACAAGAAACGACACCGAAGCTCTTGAAGGCACTAAATTCCATCCAAGATGGGGCCTCACCGACGGCCCAATTCACTTCGGCCAACATTACCCTGCTCCCGGAGGGGAAAGACCCAACACTGTGCCCCAGCTATCGCCCGATATCAGTGCTTAACACGGACCTTAAGCTTCTCGCAAGTATCCTCGCAACCCGGCTGGCGCCACTGCTCCCCGAATCAATCCACCCAGACCCAACGGGTTTCATCCCAGGTAGGGAAGTACGGGACAACACCATCAGAGCCCTGAACATCATAGCTCACGTTAAAACACAACAGATGCCAGTGCTACTCCTGTCAACCGACGCGGAAAAAGCGTTCGACAGGGTAGACTGGGACATGATGTTCGCAACCCTACGACAATTCGGCATAGGGGCAAGATACCTCACCTGGGTGACGGCGCTCTACACACACCCGACAGCAAGGATCAGGATCAATGGCGCACTATCGGACCCGTTCCACATCCTCAACGGGACCAGGCAAGGCTGCCCACTCTCGCCCTTATTGTTTGCAATGACACTAGAGCCCTTCCTCAATAAGATCCGACAGAACGCAGATATACAAGGAATGGAGATTGGACACTCGCACCATAAAATCCTGGCCTACGCGGACGACCTCCTGTTCATGGTCACGAACCCGGAAACCTCCCTCCGGGCCATACAGGCGGAATTCTAACTATCGAACCTCCAAATCAATCACTCAAAGTCGGAGATCCTGAACCTAAACGTCAACCACACACTGAGTACTACAATCCGGAGACAGCACGCATATCGCTGGTGCGACCACCGAATAAGATACCTGGGGGTCTGGCTCACGCCCAACCCAGCAGACCTATACACGCACAATTACCTCCCAATGCTAAAAAAAAGGCAACGGAGGAACTGCACAAATGGAACTCTTACTACATATCATGGCTAGGAAGGGTAAACGCGGTCAAAATGACGCTGCTTCCCAAACTACTATTCATATTTCAAACAGTCCCGATAACAGCCCCACCAACCTTCTTCAAGGCACTGAAAACGGAAGTCCGTAAATTTATATGGAAGGGCAAATCTCCCCGGTTAGCGCACGCCCAACTAATCCTTCCCAAACTCCGCGGGGGACTGGCACTGCCGGACTTTGAAAAATACTATCACGAGGCACACCTCACGAGAATCATCAGTTGGACGGTGGCCAGTGGCACGAAACCATGGACCCAACTAGAGTCGGACACGACCAACTGCGACCTCAGAACACTGCCTTGGATCCCGAAAGCAACATACAAACAAACACAACAACCCATTCGTGGCGGCCACCATGCGAGTCTGGCATGGACAAGGCATGAGGCAATACCTAACGACGGACCCAGGCCCACTCCTCCCCTTGAAAGGCAACCCAGATTTCCCGGCAGGAGACATGGGCCCAACCCCACACCCAACAGGGCACAAGCCTATCATCCGCATGAAAGATATCCTTCGGAACCCCTTCGACATCCGACCGCTGAACGAACTATTCCCGGATAGACCGCTTACATTTGCACACACACTCCAGAGGGCACAAATGACACGATACGCCCGATCCATCCCTCAAAAACCATCTCTCCTGAGAGACCTAACTACGTTTGAACACATCTGTACGCAAGACAAAGAGCCGCCGCGCGCCATATCACAAATCTACATGCTCCTAATGATGAGCAGATACCTACTAGCACCCCCATGTATCAGACAGTGGGAGGAGGACCTAGAAGAACCCATGACAGAGGCGGAATGGGACACCCTCATCACCTTAATACAGAAAACGCCGGGCTCAGCACGCCTACAGGAGAACTCCTACAAACTCTTCACCAGGTGGTACTTGACACCATCAACGCTCCATGCAAGAAACCCGGAGATACCAGACACCTGCTGGAGGTGCGAGGAGGCAGTGGGGACGTTCGCACACATCTGGTGGACATGCCACAAGATCCGCCCATACTGGGAGACGGTCAGGAAAACTATACATGAAGTAACGGATGAATTACTGCCTGAGACCTTCCTTCTACACAAAACCACCATGCGACACAAGCATACATCAGATCCATTATTCCCAGAGTACTCAATGCAGCCAAGGCGACCATCCCCATCTACTGGAAGCAAACTACTACACCCCCACTGAGACGCTGGATAGAAGAGGTGGAAGCAACGCGAAAATTTGAGGACCTGAAAGCCAACACCACGCGACAAAGAGATCGCTACACTGAACGCTGGTTTTACTGGCTATGCCACACCGCGTCGGACCCCTTCCAAAGCCGCCTCGCAGCAAACAACCCCGAGGGGAACGAGCGAGAGAGAGATGGGCTTGAGCGGGAAGCCGAGGGGCCCGGGGGCTGAACGGAACGGGGCGGCGATGGGGGACTAGAAAACAGGCCACCCACCCATTCATGACACATCCACACACACTAACACACTCAAAAATCGACTTCGGACACAAGAGAAAGCTACACTACCAAACGAAGAGAAGGAGACGCACACCGCGATCACAACCAACCACAGGCCAAAACGATACACACATGACAAACCTAACCCACACAACACAAACACCGGAGAACATTCTGAGAGCATACGACGAACAAGCACGGACTGAACAAGACATGACAAAGTAATCTGAACGCTCCCACACCACAGACTCGAACACAGGAGACACGGGCCGCAACAACGACCCCCCTCCCACACAACAAACAACAAACTAAAACCTGACCCGCACATTGGCTGAACAACCAGATATGTAAAAACGACAGCATGACCAAAGAATGAGACACACCCAGACCCGAGGAACTACATAGCGACAACCCAAGGGCATGAACCCACCCGGAACACTGGATACAGTACTACCCATAGGACCGCAACAAACCCCGCTCACACCACGCACCCATTCAATACACAACCACACACTGCCTTAAAAACGCTCCAACCGCACATAAGGCGGGCGGTCACCTCTGTAGATACGACACAAAGCGCTGCAACACGCGACAAAACCCAAAACAAACACAGGAACACGCCCACACTCATCGAACAACACACACACACGAACCAAACTATAGGCAACACACGCACTATGACAGATGATAACGATGCAAAAACAGCCTCCGAGCGGGCAACCAAACGCTACATCTGACGTAATGAGAACCATGCCTCAGTGCAGGTAACAAAGCGTTATGAAAAATGCAAAGAAAACAAAGCCTCTGCGCAGGCAACTAAAAGTTGTGTTTGATGTAATGAGTAAAAAGCCTCTGCGCAGGCAACTAAAAGTTGTGTTTGATGTAATGAGTAAAAAGCCTCTGCGCAGGCAACTGAATATTCAGATCGACGCAAAGAGAAACACACCTATGCGCAGGCAACCGAGCGTACTGATTGAGTGCAATTGTAACCCACGCCTATGACATGATACCAATAAAAATATTTAAAACAAAATTAAAGCAAAGAATTAAACCATAAATAAAAATCCCCTAGGAAAAAGAAACAAATAAAAAATGGGTGGTTAAAAAAAACAAAACAAAGGGGGTGGGGGATTTTGATCATTTCTTCAGTAAGGCTGGCTGGAATAATTACATGATTTTGCTATAACATGATGAAAAGTCATGATTTTATTAAAGACACAGAGATGAGTATTGCTTATCCCTTTCTTTACTATCCACCAATAGCAGCAAAGAATACAAACAATAAGAAAAAATGGTATACATAATGATAAGCCACTCCCATACCAAGTCCCAGTATAATAGTCAGCACCTCCCCTCATATTTCCTCTTTCTTTGGCGATACAATAACAAAAATCAATTAGGAACCGATGAATAAGTCCAACCACATAAGAACAACTGTCTTGAAATCTAGTCTGAATCCAACCAGGAACAATTCAACGAACTGGGACCAATCCATCACAGAATCTGAAATCGCCAACGTAGAGGATCCCACTATACAACAATCCGTAGGAATCCAACAAACGAGTTGAGTTTACGTTGTGAAAACACGAATAAACAGGAGCCACATGGTTATTTCGGTCCTTGAAACTTAGTGTGCATGAAAGGTATAGACAGACCCTTATTAGACATTCATGAACACAAAAACAGTTCATCATTCCAAATGTATAAATCATAACATAGTGCAATAAAACCTCACCATAATACCAACCTTATCCAATAAGTATACCAAGGTGGAAAGATATAACCCAATTCAGCAGTGTATGCAGGGTGGGACAATACTCGCCTCTGTGTCTTTAATAAAATCATGACTTTTCGTCATGTAATAGCAAAATCATGTAATTTTATAACAAGATACGGAAGCTCATATTGCAAGTTTAAAGCTGACTGATAACCGTAGAAAAAACATGAGTCACCGGCTGAAAATAAAATTCACGGAAGGTAGATTCACAAGAGTAGTCCAAGGTCCTCCAACTGTGCCCCCAAGGTCATCATCGACGAGGCGGCAGCACCCTGTAACGAATGGGCTCTGAACACCGAAGTGTCCACATCCGCCTGTTGCAATACGCATTTCACCCAAAGTGCCATGGTAGTACTCGTCACCAGGGTAAAAGGAGGACAAAACGATAGAAACAGATGAGGAGTAGATGGTGACCTATGAGGTTCCGTGCGAACCTCATATACTCGTAGACAGGTACTGGGCACAACGCTGGAGCCAAAGGGAGAGCCGGGTAAGAAACTGACCTAATCGAAGTCTGGATATATTAAAAGTCACTCCGTCGCGGGTGAAGGAGCAAGCTTTGAAATCCAAGGCACGAACATCCGAAACCCTCTTACAGGATACCAGGCAAAACAGTGTGACCAATTTTGCCAACAACTGGCGTAAGGAAAGGTCCGCATTAGATGGTCATGAGTCAAACAACTATAGCACTATGCAGATGTCCCACGTAGAAGAATAATGTGGGTGAGAAAGGCGCGAGCCCTGTAGAAGTCGGCATACCTGCAGGAGAACTCTTGAAACCCTGATGGGCTGAAGCGATGGCAGACCTATACACATTTATCGTCCTGTAGGCTTGGCCAGCTTCAAACAGAGACGTGAGGAATTGCAGAATAGCCATTACAGGGGCTGAAACGGGATCCACATCTCTAGCAAGGCACCAGCTAGCCCAAGATCTCCAGGCTGACCCATATGATCTTTGAGTTCCGGGAGTCCATGCGTCTGTGTGATGATGATAATATCGAGTAAATGGGCTTTTCCCCTGCTGATAACCTGAATGGCATTCGTAAATGTGTGAGGTTTTGCTTACTGAGTGATCAAGGGATGGAATGTGATTAATTCAAGCCTCATGTTCAATCTATCGCCAAATCCTGTCATTTCCATCTCAAAAACATTGCGCACATCCGCCCCTACTACGCCAGATGCAACTAAGGTGTTGGTCCATTCCACTGTCCTTTCTCGCCTTGACTGCTGTAATCCGCTTCTTACGTGCTCCCAACTTGCGCCGTTACAGTCCATAATGAATGCGGCAGCGAAGCTCATCTTCCTGTCCGCCCGCAACTCCCATGCCTCACCCTTCTGTCAGTCCCTACATTGGCTTCCTATAAAATATAGAGCTCAATTTAAAATTCTGGTTCTTGCTTTCAAATCGCTACATAATGCTGCTCCCACCTATCTATCCTCCCTTATACACAAGTATGTCCTGTCTAGGCCCTTACGATCAGCTGAAGACTTACGTCTATCTTCTGTCCGTACTCCCACCTCTGTTGCTCGCCTTCAAGATTTCTCGAGGGCTGCACTGTTCCTGTGGAACTCTCTTCCCTCCTCCGTTAGATGCTCACCCAGTCTCCACTCCTTCAAAAAAATCATTAAAAACGCACTTCTTCATAAAAGCGTATCAATGAAACAGTTAATAGCTCCCGACTAATTCCTCTTCTGCAACTGCCACTAGTCTAATACTATCCTTACCTTTTTGTGTAATTTTACCCCACTCCCTCTAGCATGTAAGCTCATTGAGCAGGGCCCTCAACCCCTCTGTTCCTGTGTGTCCAACTTGTCTGGTTACAACTACATGTCTGTTCGTCCACCCATTGTAAAGCGCTGCGGAATTTGATGGCGCTACATAAATGACATAATAATTAATATTCCATATTAATTAAGAATGATTTATCACTATTGAGCAAATTAAACTATTATAGATAGTTAAGATGGCACCGGTACACAGCACTGAAAATGGTAACCACAAAACAAGCACCAGAATGACTCATGCATAGCTTCACAAGATAGTTATGAGAACGTAGCTAGCTTTTAGATAAGAGATAATTAACCACACAGATCTGGCATGGTATTATTGGTGCGGGTCCCATCCAACGCTTTTGCAAGGATTTTGCTGGGCTGCACTGAAAAGGATATTTGATGGAAAAGTACAGACTATTAATCCCATTGATTATTAAGAATGTTATAAAAGATGAGAAAACTTGGCACTCGCTTGGAGTACTACCCACCTATAATACGGACGCGTATTGCTGGTTCTCCTGATTCCCAGTAAAAGAGGGTCCTCTTCAAGCCTGACTGCCAAAAGGTCTGTCAGTCGAGTGCAGCAAGCTTCTCTTATGGTGATGTATACTTAAGCTGTTATTACTTATTGATTAAGTCTCTGTTAATCAATAAAGTTTGTATTGATTATTTACAAGTACTTGGTGTCAGTGTCTTTCCCTTTCTCAAATACTCAATTGACTCATCCCGAATAGGGATTGCTGCCCACCAATTTCTTTCAAAAACTTAAGGTAATTGATTATTGCTTTTTGATATTGGCTCTTCATGAATTTAATGATTAGGCACAACAGTCTGCCAAGAGGTGTCGAGTTGTGTCCGAAACGCCCGAGATTTGCCAGGGTCCCATGAAATCCTCTAAGCTATAAGTAGCAGGGAGCCTTCCCTGAGGAGCGGGTGATGATTGCCGGATCCCGAAGTAAGTCAGGGCGGTCTGGTAACCTGGGAATGTCTACTGCCAGTTACAGAAGTTGAGGAAACCACGACAGAGACCCACAGAATCGGGTGATGAGGACAAGTTCTGCAACTTAGCGGCGAACCTGCAGTAATACCCAGGGGAGCATGGCAAATGGAGGGAAGGCGTAGAGAAGAGCCATGCCAGTCCTGTTGGAAAGTGTCTATTGCCTCCGTGGCTGGGTCTGGTCGCCAGCTGAAGAAAAGGGGGAGCTGGGTGTTGTCACGATGCGAACAGGTCGATGGCACAGGACACCACAGGGATGAGACAGTGTAGAATACCTCCATGTCTAATCTCCAATCGCTGCTGTCCGAAAGATAGCGTGAACTCCAGTCCGCCTGAATATTGTGCAGGCCCAGTAGGTATTCCGCATGGACCACCAAGTTCCATGTCAGACAAAACTCCCAGAATTCATCGCCAAATGCACCAGTACTGCCGATTGGGTGCCACCCATGTGGTTGACATATCGAACCGCCGATATGTTGTCCATCCGGAGGCGTATGCAGGCGTTGGCAGTCCCTTTTGCAAAACTCTGAATCGCAAAGGATCCCACTAAGAGTTCCAAGGCATTGATGTGCATCCTGGATTTGCTCTCCAACCAGCGTCCCCCTGTCAACACACCCTCACAGTGGGTGCCCCAACCATGGAGACTCGCATCCGAGTCTACAGTGAATTCCGGTTGAGATCCAAATATGGCCTTGCCGTTCCAGGCACAAAGCTTGTGAATTTACCAACGTAACTCGTCTTTGGTTTTCTTGTCCAAGGCCACCAGATCTGCATATGAGGTTCCCTCGCGAACGTGTACAATCTTCAATCGTTGGAGGGCATGGTAGTGAAGAGGAACCAGGAACACCACCCATATGGACGACGCCAACAGCCCTATGATTCTCACCAAGTGTCGTAGCGTGAGTAGCGGCCGGGTTAAAGCCCATTGGAGTTCTTTGCGGATTGTGTGGATTTTGGATGTCGGTAGACTCAAGGAGTCCTCTTCCAAGTTCACAAGGAAACCCAAGAATTCCATGCAGTTGGCTGGGGTCAGACAGAATTTTTCCCAGTTGATTAGGAAACCCAGGCGGATGCGGACTGTCCTCCAAGGCACCGCGGGTGCCCTGGTACAGGGGAGTACCATAGGCGAATGTGACAGGGAGGAACCTGCATCCAGCAAGCATAGGGAGGCCTGAGTCAGAGAGGTAGATCTTGCGGCATTAGCCAGCGCTTTAGGAAGGCTTTGGCCAAAGCCACTCATTCAACGCAGCGGGAACAGTGAAGCTTGCTTCATTAACCATTATGTAGCACAAAGTAAAAGCAAAACAAATAGGATTAGTGCTAGAAGAAACAAAGCAAGGGGTCACCCGGAGTGCACAGGTGGGTGTCACCCACAATGCAGTGACGCATTTGACGAAGGTCAAAGATCCCAATCAGTTTGGGGGTCACTTAGCACTTAGGTTGGCAAACACCAACCTGAAATATATAGTGCCATGCTTTTTAAAGGCTGGCCACAGAAGGCCACAAGTCAAGTGTGTATGTGTGGATGTAACCCAGGTAACAAGCAGGGGTGACTCATGCCAGGAAACTACCTCCAGGCACAATTTTTATTTTTACTCCAAATGTAGGGTTGAGGAAGTGGAGGGGGAAGATAACTATTCATGCACTTGAACACTAGAGCATTAAGAATACAGATTTGTATTCCTAACACTCTAGGGTTCCTTCAATGGTTATAAAAAACAATTACTGGGTAGACACTTTTTATATATATATATATATATATAAAAATATTTAATTATAAATTGTCCAATATATTGCACAAACATATCTTGGTCTATAATCTTAATCCTAAACCCTAACCTTTAACACTACAAAGCCGAGGTTATTCTGACTTTTTGCAAATTAAATCAGAATGGAAACTGGTGCAAAAATTGTCAAGTTACGACTGACTAATTTGGAAAAATTTGGATTTCAAGATCAGTTATATGTGGATTTTACTGAATCAAGCTGTAAATCTAACCACCTAATCTTAGTATTAAATGCTATAACCCTAAGCATTGATACGTTTGTCATTGATTCTAAAAACTAATCTTATTCCTTAGATACTCTCTAAACAACTAGTTACTTTAGCCATAAAACTCAATCTTAAATCCAATTAACCACCCAGATCATAACTATACCATAACCATGCCTCCTAAATGCACAAACCGCCTATATTACTAAACATAATTTTATATATTATATGCTTTAGACTTTGGACATTTCTCTCTGTGTTATGACGGCATCAAACTATTGAATGGACATGTCCAAGTGTGAAAATCCTGTAACAGGAAGATTGCAATTTCCAAAGATCTAACGTAATGATAGCTCCACCCTAGCCTGAATTAGGGTCTGATTTCTACTTGAAATAAGATCTTCTACAAACAATTATTTTTACCGCTGTGTGTAGTCAAGGGATTGGTTACATAACCACTGGGGGCATATTTTAGGCCAAATGTATTATCCCATTGTTTGAGAAAAGGGATAGCTTTAGCGCATTAAAGATATTGTACTTCTAGTGGCAACTTTTGTCCTCTCCTCTTCTGCAATATCTTGTTATAATGTATATAATAATTATAAAGTTGAACTTTTTGTAAACTTTCATTCAAGTATAAACACAAATATTTAAAATTCCTTGACAAACTACCCAAATTATATTGAGACAAATGCCCAAGGATTGTTTTCATTGATATAACTTATATTTTATTTTTTTACATGAAACAAGTTTCTTTTTGCTGAATGGATAAAATAAA
Organism: Pelobates fuscus; assembly: GCF_036172605.1. NCBI lineage: Eukaryota > Metazoa > Chordata > Amphibia > Anura > Pelobatidae > Pelobates > Pelobates fuscus. Next base: position 187,378,679 of record NC_086322.1, on the reverse strand, counting down.
AAACACGAATGCAAAATATTGCTTCATGATTTATATCTTCTGGTTTCTTTCATCACTTGTGATATGTAATGTTTCCCTATAGTGATCCCAGATATATCCATAAAAATAAAACGTATAAAATGGGTTAGGTATATATATATAAAAAAAAATAATCCAAGGAAATCAACCAATGACTGTTCAACTTTAAAGTCTTTGAGCAGATAGACATTTGACTTACAAGTGAATAGCAGTTCTTCCATTAATATCTACAGGGAATTGGAAATGTGTTCACTACTGATACACTCATCACTGGTTATAGAACACAGCTCTTAGAATTATACACTAAAATTGCTCTTCCCATTAAAAAAAATCCTATAGTTTAAAGATGTCAGCTAATCTCATTTTCATCATCTTGTTTGGATTCTCTCTGTGCTTCCGTTTCATCCAAACTTGTGTCGCTATCGGATTCCTCTCCATCTTCTTCACAAGGTAATGTGTCAGCAGGACCATCACAACTGCCATTTAGTGGCACTGCTCCCTTCCTTTGAGGTAGAACAGAGAAAAAGGCTTCTTTCCAATCTTTCTTCTCCAGAAAGGCAAGCACAATTTCAAAAACTGCAACACAAAATAGAATCATTTTTATTGAAAATTTAACTTGACAAGATTTTGTTTTAGATTTATTCTAATCCGACATCACTGTGAAAGATGAAAAAAAAACCGAAAAAAAAACGAAAAAAAATTTCCATACCACTTATGGAGAAGAAAATAAATAAAAAATCTCCAATAAATAGAACACTGGATGAAGCCAGTGAAAATTAACTGAATCGACTGATATCCATTTATACTTGATAAGCAATATTAGACTAGTAATACAATCCACAAAACTATAGAGAACCTAAAGCCTTCAAAACTACTACGTGTAAAATAGAGCAGAATAAAGTCTGGACAAAATGTACGAAATTAGGTGATCACAGACTCCAATCAACATATATTTTAGAAAGATGAATTATGTTTGTTTCAAAAAAATTTGTGCTGCAAAATTCTAAAATCTATGCTTGATAAGAATTTTCAGCAACCAATGTAGTTTAATTCACATGCTTCATATTACAAGCAAGAGTGATATAGGAATCCTGAATCGGTTGATGAATAACGGGTGGCTAGTGACTGACACTTACACATTTGTGCAAAATGCCTAGTTAAGGTACACCTAATAAAAATAAATACATTACTTATTATAATTGTCTACATATTTATGCTGCGATCTAACAAGCCGTCAAATTTTTTTTGTTTAGGAATAAGAATTATAACAAATTCTAAGCAATATGCCCATATAGACAAAATTAACTTCAAAGAGTATCAATTTAGTATCTGTTTCAGTATTCGTTTTTACAATATAATTTTTTTTTATGCACGATCTATAAAATGGGTTTAAAAAATGTCTGTCTAGCACAATGATGGTAAAACCTATGACATGCATGCCACAACGGACACAGAGGCTTATTGCTGGCAAAGGTCCACCATATTGCAGGTATTGTAGTGTACCTACTCACTGCTGCTGAAGTATCTGCAGTTGTACTCCTTGTGCAACCTTTCTCATCATGTCCTTTAAAGATGAAAGCTGACCTTGTGTCCTGCTTCATCTCTTGGGTAAGGACAAACAAGCCAATGCAGTGCCCATGTGGTGTTACATATTTGGGCCATATCAGATTTAGTTCTTGGGTACTTTTTCTTCTTGTACAAAGCCTCATTTAGAAAGTCTTTACAGTTTAAAGCATGCGTATTGGCAAATATACCTTCAGGTTTCCTGAATAATACGATCATGTTTATTGACAAACCAAATTATGTTTTCAATAACATATTTTAAGAGATTTGCAAAAGACATGGATTGACAAGGGGCCCATCACAATTTCTTTTACATCATAACACTACACACCTCTGGAAACTTGTGTCTTTGATTTTTCCTATTTTTTATTATACATATATTCACACACACTACTTATTTTAGTAAAATACTTTATCTGGACTTACAATTCTATACGTTCAGAATGTGGTCCATAAGAAAGAAAAAAAAAAGTTTATTTGTTCAAACAAAGACACCAACAAAATGTGTTAATCGTCATAAGTACCATAACTCATTAGTATTAGCAGCATTAAAGGAATAATAGTCCTTCCTATATTAAAGAGGCACGGTCATCCCACCTAAAAAAAACAGCTGCAGGGATTGACTCTGTAGCTAAGCCTAAGCATTCATATTGACGGTGTTGAAATTTCACTGAAATTCCAACCCAAATCAGGAGACTACTTTGACGTTTGACACCAGACTTCACTACTGAGTCAATCCCTGCAACTGTGCCCAGTTTTTATGTTCTTTGTTTTGTATCTGTCTGATTAATAACACTGATATTTTAATATGGTCATTACAATAAGCAATTTGTTTGTGTTTATGGTCCACCGTTTGAAATCATTTTGTCAAGAACCCCTAATGCACAGTTTAGTAATGAAGTAGGAGTAGATATCACTTGTGTGACTTAAAAAGTTTAAACTATTTTTACTTTGATTCCTCACCATGATTCACTGCCAATACTTTCCGACTATTCATTTTAACAAAGTTTGATAGCGGCAGCTGTGCATGACTTATTCCAAGATCCAAGGCTTGCATGTATGTAATCCCCTGCAAAAAAATAAGCTTTTCATTAGTTATGAATAAAATTATTAAAGGTATAGCATGCTCAGAAAAAAAACATACATCCTGGTAATAGTCCAGGAATACTATAGGCATTTATTATTTGGTTCCAATAAATACAAACCTTGTTGGAGTACAGGCAGACATAATTTGAACTAGATTTTGTATTTCTGGAGTTCCTTATCTGTATAGCATACTACTACTATATCATTCACACAAAAAACAAGCAGTTTGTAAGTTACGGTTAATATTTAGAGACATTAAAGTGGCCCTGTCCATTTTTTTTAACTTTTGGTACACTTTTCAATATGCTTCCTGTATCCAAATGATTATGGTTCGTCCCTTGCAACTTTCCTTTCTTGTGCTGGATCTCAGTACTTTGGCACATCCATTTTGTTCGCCTATGACCATGATGCCAGTTGTTTGTTAAATAAAACATTTGAGCTCTGTCCATTGTCAACTTAACTGCTATGCATATGTATTCCCTAATTTTACTTAAAGGACCACTATAGGCACCCAGACCACTTCAGCTTAATGAAGTGGTCTGGGTGCCAGGTCCATCTAGGTTTAACCCTTTTTGCTGTAAACATAGCAGTTTCAGAGAAACTGCTATGTTTACCTATGGGTTAATCCAGCCTCTAGTTGCTGTCTCATTGACAGCCGCTAGAGGCGCTTTCGCGCTTCTCACTGTGATTTTGAAAATGCTTGCGCATTCAGCCGATGATGGAAGAAGATGGAGCAGAGTCCCGGCGCTGGAAAAGAGGTAAGGGATTAACCCCTTCCTCCCCCTTCAGCGCCACGGGAGTGGGACCCTGAGGGTGGGGGCACCCTCAGGCACTATATTGCCAGGGGGTGCCATATTCCTGGCACTATAGTGGTCCTTTAAGTGTTTTATGACAACTGTATGTTCTCAGGAAAGAAATACAAAGATTAAAGCACAGGGAGATAAAGTTTATTTTTTGTTGCAGAGTTGCTTTAAAAAAAAATATATATATATATATATATAGATATCTTCTTTATTCATTATTACAAAATAAAATAAAATATGGAATGTAGTAAAGTGTAGTGCCACTATTACTAACCATGGGGGAAGGGGAAGGAGGGGGGACAGGACTTAATATATTTCCGTCTTGGTTGAATGTTTTTGACGTCTGGACAATGCTTTCTCAACAGCCCTTGAATCAAAAACATAACCCAGGAATTAAAAGATGAAGATTAAAAAGGTCACACACATAAATAGTCAAACCGTTTGCTAACAATTTGACTTCTTACCTTGGGTCCACTGAGTGCCGGACTTCCTGTATGATGCTACAGTTAGCTCTCCTGAGCTAAACTCTGCAGCGCATTAGATGAGAGCATCAGCTGATCAATCTCAGACAATTAATTAAACTATCGCTTAGCTCCATGCAGAGAGCTTCTGGTTCTCATATAAGAGATGACCAAAACCCAGCGGAACCCAGGTCCCTGACTGAACTATTAGAAAAATGAATGCAAGTGTTCCTTCAAGTATATGCAAATTATTTTATTTTATTTAAATGAATTACAATTTATTTTGTCCTGGTTTTCCTACTTGAACAACCTACAGAATATTGTACATACAGCTTAATTAGGCAATAGTTAAATTATTGAAAACACATCTTCACCATGACGCTGCTTAATTTGCTTCTGCTATTTAATTTCCCATTAAATTATTTTCCTTAAGATGAGCAAGGTTTAAGGATTTCTATGTTTTCACATCATGTAAGCGTCTGTGGAACAGTCCATGGAGTGATTACACACTTGACATTCATAATGCTGAAGCCGGTTTTATATAAAAGTACTGTTATTGATGGCTTCTGGAGACATCAAACATCACATTAACCAATGCTGAGTGATGAATCGAGACCACCAATAGGCTATTGTTTTTCCCTAATATTTTTCACCATTAATTAACTTTTAGATCACTTTTTTAATATTATTTACTAGAGCTTTGTTTGTCAGCAGCTGAAGTGACAGAAAATAGCACCTGAGCTGGTATGTCTTGATATATACCTTGTGATGATTGTGATCAACCAAACCACCAATAACATATGCTTTGGTCTCGTCAAGCTCATTAAGGACTTCTGGGGAATCAGATGTAAGGTAAACTAAGTCTTGGGGCTTCATAAGGTCTTTGAAATGTTCAGATTTTATGTGGATATCCTGAAAAAGAAATGCAACATTGAATATAATGCCAAGATATAGTACTGGGGAGTCCAAGTAGCCGTCACCTAAAATATTCATTACCTAAAATAGTTCAAAATATTCTCACCAGATCATCACTATTTCCACCTAAGCAAGGTATAGCAAGTTCAAATGGGGCCATCTTGAAATAGTATTCATATATAGTCAATTAAATATTAATAATTAGAAAAAAGGCTCTTGAAATGATATGATGTTATCTGCATCAGAGCCTAGGATTTGCTAATTAGAGCAGAAAGAAAATATCCTTGTCTTAACTAACAAAGCTAAATGCTCTAATTTAACCACTGCAACTTTGTACAGATTAGCTCTATCTATATATATCTATATATAAATATAAACAAATTCATTCCAATTTAACAGTAAAAAGGGAAAAAACTGCCTCACAGGCTTCACTATAATACATGTAGTTTTCTATACAGAATATCATATCATAAATACAATAAATAAGATGGCTCACAGAAAATGTGTGATGACAGTATAATAGAATAAAATGAAGGTTATATATGCTTTATTGGGAACATTGGTTTTACGTTCTTGTACATTCAGTTTTACCTTCCAATTAATCCATCCCTTGTCAAACTCGTCCATGTTGCCTTTCAACTGTCCACCATGACTGGTTAAATAAAACTTGGAAAGAATGAAAAGTTAGGTAAATATAAAAAAAAATCACTTAACAGAATTTTAAAACAACAACATGTATCCACTTTTCTAAATTTACTGACCTAAAACCAAAAATTATTTAAAAAAAAAAAAAAAAAAACACACACTGAAAACCTATAACTGGTTCACGGTTTAATTAAGGGATCAGGTAGTTTAAACTCACACTTTTCAATTTAACCAAATCCTAACAATCCACCAGTGGTGTTATACATATGTTTGTATTCTGCCTTAATTTTCCATTCTTTTTAGCATAAATTCTAATAGAGTCCAGCCCTAAAATATTTTTAATGACCATACAATGTAAAAAAAAAAAAAAAAAAAGTTGGAAATATAAAAAGTTGGAAAAAAACAAAGCAGGAGAGTAATTGATGAAAATTGCTAATTATGGACTAGACTAGGATATTATTTTTTAAATGGACACTACAGTCACCAGAACAACTACAGCTTAATGTAGTTGGCCTGGTGTCTACTGCCTATTCCTGCAGGCTTTTTAATGTAAACATTGTCTTTTCGGAGATGGGGTGGTGTGCAGACCTAAGTGGATCTACACTGGTGTGTAGAGCTAGAGTGACCAGTGAAAATAGTGACTGTTAAAAGACTATTAAAAAACATCAGGGAATAAAAAGAATGTGCCAGAATGTGGTTACTTCTAATAGTTTGAAGAATTAATATTTGATCAACACACAATAGATTATGGAGCATTTCCAGCTGAGAAGAAATCAAACTCACGAAGGCTTTTAAGGTATGACACCATGGTATAGCACATTTTGCTAGCTTCTCCATAGCACTATTAAGAACTGTGCACTTAGCTTCTTCTTGAACTCCATTCAGCACATGTCTCCCCAATCATCAACTTCATATTGCCAACCCTTATAGTGGTCATAGTTAATATATTTGGCTTTATATGCACTTCCACCAAGGCAAATGTAGAACTAATGCAGCATTTGAGTGGCCAATTGCGCTCCAATTACCTGAACCGGATGCAGTGCCCGACGATTCTCTGCATAGCACCTCCGAATTTGTTTGTTCAGCTTTTTCACATCCTAGAAAGCCAAAAGAAAAAAAAGAACATGTTTATGGTAACAGAAGAATATATTTCAAGCATCATATGCAGGAATATAGGAGTTAAAAGAGAATAAAAATAGTCTCACTCTTAAGGCCATCAAATTATCGAAGCTGCAGTCTATAATAAGGCGAAGTGAACTGGGATTACTCTCTCTGCGGATTCGCTTCTTAATATTCTCATCCAGGTTTTGTTCCAGCTTGGCCTGTCGTTCCTGTTTCCTCTTCAATCTTTTTTCTTTTCGTTTTTGCCTAGAAGTTGAGTGCATGTAAATATTAAAATCTATAACAAAAAGAAGAAAACGTTCCATCATCCCAGTAAATGCTATTTCAAATGTTTATTGGTGTGAACAAGGCAGCAGAACTAAGAAAATAAATTAGGGATTATTCTAGCTTTAGTGAACGAATAATCTAAATGTTATTAATGACAGGAGGCAAATATTTGCTTAATCTTTCTTTACTGAAGCTCCCAGCAGCAAAGAAACAGTTAACAATGATGTAAAAAAATTTAACCAGAGTGTACAACAATATCATATATTGTCATCAAGCTCCTCCCAACTCCTCTTTCTTGCTGTAGCCGAAACTAGCAGAGATCAACCATGTAAACAATATAACTTCATGAACAATGGACGGAACTGAAGGTCCTGTGCTTGGTCAACCTTGTAAACTGAGAACTGATGAGCAGCAGGCTCTACGTTATAACGACCGTTGAAAGGTCTTCACACCAAAAGGAAACTGAGAATTTTGTATAGGTTCTCTTACCAGAGAAAATTAAGTCTATTAAACACATATAGTGAACAGCAATCATTGGCATACTTCATAGTAAGCAGTGGTGAGAGAATGAGATATATATATATATATATATATATATAATGTAATACTGGGGTGTGTTACCTTTGGCAGATGGTGCATAAGTTTAACAATGACATGGATATGTACCCAACTATCTAATAACTTACCTTAAAGGGTGGGAATAAGATATAAAAAGGGGAAAAATATTCGCCTCCTGTCGTTAATAAAATTTAGATTATTCGTTCACTAAAGCTAGCATAATCCCTAATTTTATGGCAAGACAGGAGGCTTCATATTTGCTGTTTTAACGCTCCTGTATGATAGAAGATGCAGCATGTGGCATAGCTTTGAAATAGAAAGTAGGAAACGTAGGCTTTCTGGACCAATCTGCAGAGGATAAGATGTCTGAGAGGGAACTGCCTGCTCGAAAGGCAGAGGATGAGGCTGCTCCTCTGATTGATTGTGCCCCAAAGGATGGGTCAATCCCAGCCTGGGTAAGAAGCCATCTGATCCACCGTGCAATCGTGGAAGAGGAGACTGGCTTGTGCAGTCTGACATAAGAGCAGAAGAGGCCCCACAGCGTGGCATCTATATATCGAACACAGCTCTCCACACAGAGGGATGGTCTGTTCAAAAAATAAGAATAAAAGACTGAAGAATTAGTCGTCTTGTTCATAAAAATGTAAGTTTTATTCATGTACTATGTAAAATGAGAAAGTTATTAAAATGCATAAAAAGTATGATTTTTCAGATTGGAGATAATTGAGTAGATACAGTAAGAAACTAAATTATCTCCCAAGCAGAGGGGAGGGAATTTGTGGGATGTAACCGATATCTGATTGGTTAATGCCTTATTGCCTGTGGGCGTCTCCCTTGCAGGGGAGCACTGCATAAAAGCAGAGTCCCTGTCATTAAACATCAGAGTTCTTCTTGACCCTCAATACGTAGCCTTGTCTCGTTATTGGAGGGAACTGCTATATCACACTGGGGATTGCTTTGCTCTGCATACTCCCTTGAGCTTTAATCACTTAGCTCTTTTGAGAGCTTGAGCTTGATCCGGTTACGCTCTCCTTGGAGGAGAGGTCTTTCCCACACGGTCCTGAATGCTGGAGGTTCATACAGGGTGGAAGGGAGACGGCGCGGCTCCAGTTAAGCTACAGGGGTTGTGGAGTCTGCGGTGCTTGTGGTCCTCGGCGCAAGCTAGGAAGCGTCAATTAACGGAAGGTGTCCGTTACATACAGCATGGTAGTTAAACGAAGTATACTAAACATAGAAGTAATGCCAACTTGGCAGAAAGTTGGCGTAACGACAAAGCGTCGTTGGAAGGCCAAGATTCCAAAAAGGAAAAAACCTTAGGAGGTCTGGTCAAGCGAATGCCCGTAAAAGTCTACAAACAGAGGGGTGTTTCCCTATCGAGGAATTATCAGCAGGGTTGTGAGCTGCAGAAATAGACCGAAACACATTAAATCGATCTATAGGATTTGCCCTGGTCAAAGAGGGTAGATAGAAAATTTAGAATGGCTGTAAGAGGTGCTGAAAAGGTATCGATATCCCTTTCCAGACACCAGCTGACCCATGTCTTCCATGCAGAGAGGCAAGTGAGTCTAGTGCCTGGGGTCCAGGATTTCCATAGGAGAGCTGTTTCTGGAAGTCCTGAGACATTCCAAGATCCCCTGAAACGGTACAAGCTACAAGCTGGAGCCGTTCTTGAAGAGCAAGCGGATGAAAGTCCCCTGCTGGGTTCCTGAGGATGTCGGGAAATCGGGGTAATAGAAATGGGTAATTCCCAGATCGTTCCAGAAGAGTAGGGAACCAAGTCTGGGCCCTCTACCCCTCTACAATGGAGTTACAATGACTATCGTAACTACTAGAGCTTTGACCCGATAAAGGGTGCTTTGTATTATGGAAAAAGACAGGAACGCATAAGCTCCTGTCTCTAGCCAAGGGTGTAGAAATGCATCGACTGCCCAGGATTGGGGGTCTGGGAGCCAGCTGTAAAAGGCCTCCGGTGGACCTCTCTGAGAATGTTGCGCCCCACCCCAGGAGGCTGGCATCTGATTCCGGAACAAAGTCCAGCTGCGATTTGAATATGGCTTTGCCATTCCATGTTGTGAAGCCACCAGTGAGCTCTATAAGTACTTTGTCCGTTATGCAAATCAATTGGTCGTAGGAGGTGGACCAGTTTAGATATGTTTTGAGCCGCGGCATAGCTCTGTAGTGTAAAGGTCCCAGGTATATAGCCTGGATAGAGGCAGAGAGGAGACCTAGAATATCTGCTAAATCGCGCAGACGAATCCGTGGCGCTGACAGCAATTTCAGAATGTCTCTATTTGATCTTTGCGGAAGGCATTTGTAAAATTGCCTGTATCTAATCTATTAGAAATCAGAGGAACTGAACCGTCTGAGGGGGTTCCAGATCCGATTTCTGAAAATGTATGACAAAACCCAGGTTTCGTAACAAGGCAGTTGTCATGTTCGTATGTCGATGGAGAAGCCATTCTGAGCCATGATCAGGATGTGGTCCAAATATACAATGGAACAAATCTCCTGCGACCGGAGTAATGCCATGACTGGTTTCTCAATTTTGTGAAACACCACGGTGCTGAGCAAAGACTAAAAGGAAGGCATGTGAACTGCCAAATTTCTCCTTGCCATAGAAACTCAAGGAAAGCCCGATGGTTGCGGGCAACAGGAACTGTTAGGTATGCGTCCTTGAGATCGAATCTGGAGAATTAGTCTCCCACACAAAAAAGGTCCCTGAGAAGATGGATGCCCTCCATCTTGAAATGGCGATATCTGACATGCAGATTCAGATCTTTCAGACTGATAATTGGGCAAAGATCTCCTGTCTTTTTGCAGACCACGAATATGTTGCCGAGAAAAGTATGTGGGAAAGGCGATCTTTCGATCACTCCTTTTTCCAGAAGTTTGTTCAACTCCATCTGTAATGCAAGATTGTCTGTTATAGACATCCATAACGGTGTGGGTGGTGTGTCCTGGAAGAGAGTGGAAAGGGAATCTATTCTGAAACCCTTGACTGTGTAGGATCCACTGATCCTGTGAAAGCAATGCCCACTGTTGGAAAAAATGGGTTAGTCAACCTGCTCTAGGTACATTGAACAAAGGAAGGTTTATTACCCGGAGCAGTGTGCCTGCGTAGGGAAGCAGATCCACGTCCCTGGATGGAACCTCTGTTGGTGAACAACTGTCGGTGGTATGGTCGGGGCCTGTAGCCTGTGAAGGCAGCTCTGCTTGTCTCTCGGCCCCTATAGCGACCAGCTCTCACAGGAAAATGCTGTAATTGGGAGCAAAACCCTGCGTAAGGAGGATTGGACTTTGTTTAAGGTAGTAAATGCTGATACATGTTTAGAGAGATCTCAAAATTATCTCCAAATAATAAGCCATTGGCTTCCGGTCTGGTCAAATCCGCTAATTTAGCATCAATTTTGTATAGTGCCGCCTTACGTCTCTCAGTACAAATAGCCACATGGCCATTGCCTAAGAAGCATAAAGCCCTCTGGGCCCATTCCCGCACTGTATGCGGATCGAATTCTCCACTAGTAATATCTTCATCAGCTAAATTAAAATATCTGTATGATAGGACCAGCAATATCTAAGAGCTTTTCTTGAGCTGCCTTGAGACCCTGCTCAATACCCTTGCGAGGATCTTTACCAGATTTAGTGAGGAACGTCACCAACATTAGGTCAAACTGGCGTTAGCGCCACCTTATTCGGGATAGTTGGCTGAGGGCATTCGGCTCTAAGTTTAGCCCTTATTTCCTTTTCTAGAGGCTTGCGCAGGTACATCTTGCAAAAGTTAGTAATGTGGTCAGGCGGGCCCATTCGGCTGAGCGTGGCTGTTTAATGACCCTAGGGTTGAAAAAAAAGGGATGCCAAAGCATCCTGAAGGATGACTGAATTGGGCTCCTTGGTCTTAGTACTAACAGAATCTGGGTCTCTCTTGGTAATAAATGTGTCTTTGACAAATTCTGACGAGGAGTCTCGTAGCACATTCGCCGGGAGCTCCTCGTCGGAACAGTTGAGGTAGTAATCATCCATCATATTTCCCGTATTATATGTAGAACCCTCTAGAGGGTCTAAAGTATTGTGGATAGGGCGAGTTAAAGACAACGTAAGGGACTTGGCCGGGAGCCTTGCCTTTGCCTGCAGATACACTATCCCCTTTCCAAGGGCGTTTGCGCAGGACTTCCTCCTGATCCAAAGGTTGAGAAGCCTGAGTCAGAGAGCAAGTGCACAGTGGGGTTAACTTCAGTAGAAGTTTGATCATGAAAGGCTGTTAGTGCCTTGGGGATAGATTCAGCAATAGTAGAAACGAGCCATGCTCAAAGTTCTTGTGAAATGGTAGGCTCAGTGTTATCAGACATATTTAGTCTTATATGTAAAACTGACAGTAGTAAGATAGAGGAAACTGTGCAATGAATGGGGGTCACCCAAATTAAATAAACGATAATTGTAAGGGCGGCAACACAAATAGTCAGTGGGATTAGCCACTAAAATTACAGTAAGAGGGGTAATCCACTATAATAAAAGCAAGTGGGGTCAACCACATGCAATAAAACAAAATTGATATGTCTGCAATTTTAAATATAAAGAGTTGGGTTACCACTGTTAAATCTGAAGGTGGAATTCACCTGTAATTATTATTATTAAGGAGTTAAGTGGGGGTCACTCACTGTAATATGGTTGTTGGTACACCTAAGCGGAGTAAAGTTAAAGAACAGGTGGGGGTCAACCACAATAAAATTCAGGTTAAATACAAAATAAGTGGGGGTCACCCACAAAAGCCCTCCTTTATTATACAAATAATTTTACAGCAGGTCTGTGTAATATCGAAATCTGTTGATATAAAAACAAAGGGAAAATAAATACCTATAGTAAAATACTAGCACAGTAAATAGTGCTAAAATAAAATAGAAATCGGATCTTACCAAAGCCGATGAGCGAAAGTGCAGCTGAGTACAATTCCGGCCGTTACGCTGAGTACGTGTCCGAAAAGAGCGGGAAAAACCATATCGAGAAAATAGCCACTGTCAATTGAAGAGGTGGGAAAGGAAGCGCGTCGGAAAAACAGACACGAATGGGCGGGAAAGCAGAAAGGGAATGAGTCCACGGTAAAAAAAAAGGGAGTTGAATGAATAAGGTGGGCCGCAGTCTCTTACTCTGAAGAGAGAGTCCACGGTTTAAAATATAAAAAAAAAATAAAAAAAAAAATAAAAAAAAAAAATCGCAGGAATCCCACGCGAAAAACCTGCTGGTTGTCTACAGACGTTCCGGTGGAGATTTTAAAGAGACATTGTGGAAAAAAAAAATAAAAAAATATGCACAAATAAAGGTGAAAGGCAGAAAAAAAAAATTTGACAGAAAGATTGCAGAAGAGCAAAGAAGGGCTGAATTAAACAATGATAGAGACAGACTGACACAAATCTAACTGGAAATGTAATATAGAATGGGTCTAAATAAATATACCAAAATAATCAAATGGTTACATAGTTACATAGTTACATAGCTGAAAAGAGACTTGCGTCCATCAAGTTCAGCCTTCCTCACATATGCTTTTGCTGTTGATCCAAAAGAAGGCAAAAAACCCAGTCTGAAGCGCTTCCAATTTTGCAACAAACTAGGAAAAAATTCCTTCTTGACCCCAAAATAGCAGTCAGATGTCTCCATGGATCAAGCAGCTATTAGCCCACTAATTAGAAATTGTATCCCTGTATGTTATGTTTTTGCAAGTATTTATCCAATTGCAATTTAAACATCTGTATAGACTGACAAAACCACCTCTTCCGGCAACGAATTCCATATCCTTATTGCTCTTACTGTAAAAAAACCTTTTCTTTGCCTTAGAGGAAATCTCCTTTCTTCAAGCCTAAATGTGTGACCTCGTGTCCTATGTATAGCCTTGTTTATGAATAGATTTCCAGATAATGGTTTGTACTGGCCCCGGATATATTTGTATAATGTTATCATATCCCCTCTAAGGCGCCTTTTTTCCCAAACTGAAGAGATTTAATTTTTTTAACCTTTCTTCATAACTAAAATGCTCCATTCCTTTTATCAATTTTGTAGCTCGTCTCTGCACTTTTTTTATTGCCATGATATCCTTCTTTAGAACAGGTGCCCAAAACTGCACAGCATATTCAAGGTGTGGTCTTACCAGCGATTTATAAAGAGGCAAAATTATATTTTCATCTCGAGAATTTATGCCCCTATTTATACATGACAAAACCTTACTGGCCTTAGCAACGGCAGATTGACATTGCATATTGCTACCTAATTTGTTGTCTATAACAATTCCCAAATCCTTCTCGTGTGTGGTTATCCCTAGTTCACTACCATTTAGGGTGTAAATTGCTTGTGCATTCTTAACCCAGAAGTGCATAACTTTGCATTTTTCTACGTTAAATTTAATCTGCTATTTTAGTGCCCAGTCCCCCAATCTATCCAAATCCCTCTGCAGCAAGGCAATATCCTGCTCACATTTTATTACTTTACAAAATGGTGATAGGTAAACTGTTATAATATATGGCAACAAGTATTACTGTATAGCAATATAATTGGAATAGACTCACCTGGGAGGCAAGCAGCAAAAATAGAGGAGTTGGGAGGAGCTTGATGACACTATATGATATTGTTGTACACTCTGATTGGTGAATAATTTTTTACATCATTGTTAACTGATTCTTTGCTGCTGGGAGGTTCAGTAAAGAAAGCAAATATGAAGCCTGTTTCGCCATAAGATTACCTAACTCTGCTGCACTTGAGAGTTGCAGTATCACCACCTTTAAGATGACTGCATGCTAAGAATTGTGTCTAGCAGAGCTGCACATGCGAGCATTAACTAGTTTACATACTTTTAGTTAAAAAAAAAAAGGGAAGGTACTAGCGCTTATATTAAACTTAAAATTATAGATCGTATCTCTGAATATATATAACAGTAGCAGCTAAACACGAAAAAATGCAACTTTTCCAAAAAACACCAATAGATAAAAGATAGGTGTAGCGCTATATAATTTTAAAAAGTTTTTTGAGAATTACCTTAAAACAATAACCATGGTGCTTTTTAATATTACTTCCAAAACCTAAAAAGACAAATAGTACCACATAGTGCAACTCAAATTATTATTATTATTTTTTTTTTTAAATAGTATAGGGTAGTACAGTAAGGAGCAAAGTTCAAAGAGACTAATGCCAACTCAATACTTACAAACACAGAGCCCCTGTGGCTCAATAGTAGCGTATTGTGTAGATTTAAGGCTACACTCCCCCTTTAAATAGATGTCTCATAGAAGCCGGGAACCAAAATAAGTTTGCATACATTTATTGAAGCATATAGTAAAACACACAAATAAAACAAAGAGCAATGTCCATAAAAATACCGGTACGCGTTTCACCACTTGATGTGGCTTCCTAAGCCAGATAAATTTTGTGTAGATCCTTAGTTCCCCGCCTAACTGGACCCAGAGGCCATCCACACCGGCACTAGGTTTTATAGCTCCCTGTTTGTGAGCGTTTCATTTATAAACCTTGCTTCTATACTATTTGTATTTTTAGGTTCTGGAAGTAATATTTAAAAGCACCAAGGTTATTGTTTTAAGGGAATTCTCAAAAAAATTAAAAATAAAAATTAATTATAGCGCTACACCTCTGTATCTTTTATTAGTTTACATACGTTGCCCAGCCTTGAATGGCAAACTATGTAAGTTAGAATAAAAAAAGCTGTGTCTACATAACATATGAATTCAAAGCAACTCTAAAAAGAAACGTATTATAGTCATACTCCCCACATGGTGAAGCTTAATTTACCAGCACACCTTTGTCAATCCAGCAGCTTGAAGTACAATTGTCTGTATATTACCCGACAAGGGGTGCATAAATAAGATGTCATGGAGGAGAATGTTAAGAAACAACACACATTATAAGGAAAAATGGATGTTAGTTTGTACAAGTAGTAAAGAACATGTTGCTAAATGTAAAGCTTTCAAAATCTTCAGAATGCTTATGAAATAGCCATGTTTTTTTCTTAATTCTACTTACTTTCTCAGATCTCTTTGGTCTTCCCATTGTTTCTGTTTTAACAGTTTCTTCATTTGACGCTTTGACATGTTGTCTTGTCTCTTACATGTTTCGCTTTCTTGTACCTCTGCATGACCAGTATCACTTTTTTCTGATTCTTTTTCATTTATGAATTCTACAGTGTTTGGTTGATCAACTGTAACATTGGATGCCATAATGCCCAGTTTGACTCAACTGTGACTTCCATGCAACAGTAGGTAAGAACTAAAATCCAGAAAGAAAAATCAGTATATCTAAGAGAGATAAAGAGAACAAGCATTATTTATTTTAGAAGATAATATGTTATGTCGGACAAGTCCATTATTTCCAACTATGTGAGAATCTACACAGCACCCATTGTCTAAATTTGTATCACAACTATTTGCTCTGTCAAAAGCACTTTCAAATTTGCTGAAACACCATCAAATACAAACGCTGAGAATATGAGAACTCTTAGAATGGGTAAAAGCTTAGAGAAACTCTGCAAACTTGCCCTTCAGTTAGTCCCTGCTCAGGTGTCCAAAATGTTTTTGCTCACGTATGCCATAACATATACCATTTGCACATGAGACTGAACTGCTCATAAAGGCAGTCCAGATCCGAAATGCCAGCAAGCTTACCCTGCAAAAGAGATTAAGTAACCCCGGACGATTGTTTTGGCCTAAATTGGGCCTTGTCAGGGAAGTGTAGCGGATACCCTCCTAGGCACAGTGAGCATTGAGGCAATGTCTGGATTACCCCTTTTCTACAAATAGTGCCAAAGTAAATGCAATGCAAAAACAGACAAAAGCTTAGAGAAATATAATACTACACAAAAAAACACATGTATAACAGGTATCAGAATAGATATTAAAGAATTGGAAATGTTAAAACATCTCTATCCAATATGCAAACTATAATTGCAGATAAAGTCAAAATAGGAAAAAAAAAAAAAAAAAAAAAAAAAAGCAGTATTGATCAAAAAATGATATAACCACTAATTCAGAGCAACAGATACCTGTATATACTGATAAAAAGATACATACCAAGAACAACAGGAAATATGAGACGAGGGTACAGACATCAAATACAAAAAATAGCCCCAACGTTTCGGCAAATCCGCCTTTATCAAGGGAGATGCATGGAGAAGTTGAATGTAGGTGCTGTACACAGAGCAGCACTGGACTAGGATTTACCTCTAGCAGCAGTCTGAGTGACTGTCACTAGAGGAGATAGTAGTGTTATGTAGGGATTAATGGGAAAACTTCAGCAATTCAACATGAAATGTATAATGACAGGCCAATTCACTTTTGAATCTGGGCAGATCTCAGATATGTGTATTGAGAGAATAAATATTTCAATATTTACAATTAAAAATATTGCAAACAGTTTTACAAGCTCAAGTTGTATGCATTTACTCAATGTAATATTTGGCTTGATGTTCATATGAATTATACTGCCATGAAGTGCACTCTTGTTCAATCTGGTTTGATTCCATCTATATTGTCCCAATATTCCAATCAATAAACGTGCCATTGTTTTAAAATGTATTTATAACGGGCACTTTACAAGTCAAAGGCTTGCAACACAAGAATACTGCAGTCAATCATTTCACAACATTAACTCCTATCAGTATACTGCAGTGGCTACACATATTTACATAGCTTAAAATCTAAATAAACTTATTTTTATGTTCTTGCGGACAAGCCAATCAAGCATCATCACCTTGTCATATAATCCATGTTAGTATGGCTTATAGTCATACTGTTATCTGAATATTTAGGAAAATTGAATTAACATTCGCTAATGTGTACACGTGCTGGCCCAAATTTCTTTATATTAATATCTATAGAAACTGTCAGAGTAAAAAAAAAAATAAAGCTCATTTATATAGACCACAGAAGTCTGTAATTGTTAGAATGTCACATTATTAAGAGAACGCACTTAACAAGATTAAACCAGATCTGCAAGTAACAAAGTCACACACAAAATACATCAGGAAGTCAGAAAATATTATTCAAACTCATCGAAACATTGAAATAGCATTTACACAAACTTCTTAAAATGTTGCTGTTTTCATGCATCATGTACAAAGCACGGACATATTAGCTTGCTTACTTCCTACCTACATGGACTTCAGCCCACGTGTTTCAGGGACTCACGGCTCGTCCGGCGCAATGAATGACGTATTTCTGATAGCATGACTCCGGCCGCCATCATTGAGACGGGCAAAGTGCTATATGAATTATATGAGTCGATGTTGTTCAGTGCTTGTCAAAGTTGTGTAAAGGAGTTTCACAATAAAGTATCAACATACATCGTCTCTAGTTCAATGGGACTCACATAAAAATCACAATTGTAGTTTAAACTAGCTATAAGGAGCATTTAAACGGAGAGTATACAGCTCTGTCTTATATGGAAACACTAACTCCGTGCCCAGTCTGTAGCATGCCAACAGCCGCTTGTTAAACTGAACAGAGACTTTATAACAGAAAACTTGTGAGTCAAAACTTGTACATAGTTTCCACTTTACACTCATATTGGCACTGATATATATTTGTATTTATATATTCAAACACATGCACCTCAGGGATTCCATCACTAATCTCACTAATTTCCAAAGTGAAGCAAATTTAAATTTTAAAAGGACCAATCTAAGCATTTCCCCCATTGTAAATTATCCTCTTATTATTTAAGACTGATTACCTGGGGTCCGCCAGCCAACGGGTGTAGCTCTACGCCTCCACTACTTCTTACAGAAGCTTCCGTTATCTCTCCTGTGCTAAGGTGTGGCAGGGAGCTGTGAACAGTAGACCCCAGGTAAATACCTCTTCATAGTCCCAAGTTTGGTGGGATCATCCTGAGTTTAAGGTCCTGTACCGCCGTTCCAGGTTGACACACATCTGTCCCGCCAAATATTATTTTATCTAAACAAAAAAAACCATAAAACAAATTTTTTGGTTTTCTACTTTCTTGAATACATCTTTCCCCTAGCTCCACCACTTGAACCCACAGTTCACAAAGCCAGCCATATCAAATTACGAACTATATTTTATTATACATAATAAAACCTTTATAATTTATTTAATGAAATTAAATTACTCTTAAATCGGTGCAGTCTGTGCAGTGCACACTGGACCTTAAAAGAGCCCCTACCCCCCCCCTTTTTTTTTCTTACTTCTCCCATTCTATCTCTCTTTCTTGCAGCCCTCTCTTGCCTATTGTCTTCTTAGTGGAATGGTTACAACTAGAACCAATTTCACTCTATGCTTTATCAATGCTAGGGTCTCAAATCCCAGATAAAAGAGCGAGAGCTCTGGTCGTTGGGGGTATCCATAGCTTTTTTCCAGGAATCCAACTTTATTTCAGACAGACCTTCTCGGTTCTCTAACAAATACTTCCCTACAAGTTTTTTTGCGCATAACCCGGTAGCCAAAATGAAGGTGGTTGCGATAGTGTTCGTAGTGGACATCCCATTCTAGAGGTGCCAGAGATGGTGGACACAGATGGCAGGTACCTTTTTCTGAAGAGGACAATCAATGACATTCAATATACCTTTGCCAACCTATACCTCCTGAATAAGGGCAAGAAGCTGTTCCTGGCTGACGCTTAGGACTCGTGGGGGGAGATTTCAATGTCCCTCTGAACCCGTTGGACCTTGCACCTCCCCGCACATGTCATTCGTAATATACGCTCTTTGCTACACGAATACAAGCTCCCTGACTGCTGGCGCACACTTAATCATGCAAGAAAAGATTACACATTCTACTAGTCACCTTATAAGGCGTACTCGCGCATAGACTACTTCTTACAACACATCTGGATGACTTACAAGCTGCATTGATCGCGCCGAAGCAGACCTTCGGAATCACCTCACTCAATTCTACTCTGTGAACTACACCCCTGAAAGCACCCAGGATAAGGTGTGGTTGTAGCGCACAAATGCGCAATCAGAGGGGTACTTATCAAACATGGCACCCAAAGGAAAAAACTGTATGCACAGGAGATCAAGGACCTCCTAGCTCAGCTGAATGCTAAAACATCTGCACAACTCAAGGAGACAATTTCCTTGGAAGAACTTTCCCTGGCTCTGAACTGATCTAAAACAGGTAAAAGCCACAGATGGTCTGTCAAATACTACAAAACCTTTTTCAACATCTTGTCTCCTGTCATGGGTTTGGGGTGAATGGGCTCAGTATGCAGAGATTTGGACAGATATAGTCTTAAAATCTAAGGTCTTTATTGTAAAGCTAATAAGTATAATGAAAAAGTCCCAATGTAAAATAGAAGCGGAAAATAAGACAATATCTTCATAGGAAATAAAAGGAAATAACCTCAGTTCGCACTAACCCAGAGATGACTGGTGTCATGCAGATGATCTACTATTTTCCATCTCAAAATCTAAAATCTCGCTGAGGGTTATCATTCAGGAATTCGAACAATACAAAGCAATATCCAATCTAAAGATCTACTTCACCAAATCTGAGATTCTCAATGTAGGGTGTCAGTCCATAGTTACAAAGCTAAAGAACACATTCCCTGTCCAGTGGTGCTGAGATCCCTCTGACCTCACACGAAAAATCCTTCATACAAACATCCGACCATTTCGGCTACGATGTCGGGTTTAGAGAAAAACGGCAAACATATGGAGTATCTCACTCGCTGTCTCTCGGATGTACCCTATATTGAACAACCAGTCCTTCCCACAAATAATGTCCTCCTTGGGTTTTCCATTCCCATGTTGATTGAAAGACATTTAAAAGAACGGAACCATTCTACCCTTGTTAGAAGTGACACCACCGCAGCCTCCTAATCTGCTACACCAACTTTTACACCATCAGATAGTTCACTTTGTTACTCACATTCCAAACCTGGTTACTGCAAATAGGCAACTGACGTCAATTGAAGCGCTATACACGCCATCGTCCCCTCCACCACACTCTCAATCTTACACAGGATGCAAATAGCACCACAGGAAGACCATTCCCTCCCATACTTCACCAGATGCTGGGAAAGAGATCTGTGACATACCATGACTAAAGAACAATGGACGGAGACATTCTCACACACAAGTCCTCCAACACCAAATAGCAGGAATCAGGATATAAGCGGATATCCCACTGGTACAAAACAGCAGGGAGACTTACTACCCCCTTGTCCCAGAGTGTTTTTGGAGATGCTTGAAGGAACTGGGTTCATTATTTCACATTTGGTGGTCGTGTCCACTCATATGGCCTTTTGGAGAGATGTACACCAAATCACTGACACTCCACTAAACTGTTCGCTGGCCTATATCTAGTTCATCTTATTCCCCCCCCCCAAAAAAAAAAGGATTTTGTAATCCTAACCCTGATAAATGCTGTCCGCAGTCTGATTCCATGCTTCTGGAGGCAAAGGCAGTACAACAATTAGAGATTGGATTGAGATCAGAGTAATAGAGGAGATGATACACTTGGGAATGGATAGGGCACCGAAGTGCACACAGATCTGGTTTTGTTGGAACCAATGGGTATTCAGTGGGATGGGTTATCATTAAAACCTCCTGGGTACCATAGTGAATGGATCCTCGGGAGGGTCTTGCCATAACCGTTTCTGCCATCTGGGAGCACTTAGCGTGAAATGGCCTGAACATGGTAGACCACCTCCTTCCCCCTTCTGAAACCTCAGGGGGAGGGGAGGAGAGGCGGGGTGCAGTTCCCGGTCCCTCACTTTCTAACTGCCCAATACCCCCATTTAGTTTTTTCCTTACCCCTTTTCCCTCCTATCCCCAGCAACTTGCAGCATGGTTGCAAAGCACAGCATTAACACAGGGATTGTCAGGGTTAGGCATATCCAAAGCCCCTTACACCTACCCTTCTGTTACCTGAGACTCAGTTCTGCCACCAAGTCCTACATAAGGTTTCAATTGTTTTCTTGGTTCTTGAATGTATACACTTGCTTGGAATTCATGTCTCATGCTCGATTTCTACTTGCCTAAAGTTTATTGTTGCATGTCCATACTCCGTTTGCGATTATATGAGTTGTATTATCACTAATTCAAAAGTCCCTATTCAGTCATTGATTTGAGGGAAATTTCTTTGAGCGAATTATACTTTGTAGCATTTCAGTATTTTAGTTAGCTTCTATTTACAGCAACGGGGCATATGGCATTTATTACGATGTAACCCTGCATTTAGATACCACTTGGTTTATATATATATATTTTTGCGTGGTTGTATTTTGGCATGATCAGGTTCTACACTATATATATTCTGGAGTGCATTCATACATTGCATCTATTCAGCACTGCAGTTAATTTATATTCAGAGTAAGATATCTGGTATTTATCTGGTCATCATTATAGATTCGTTAGTGGAGGGATCGGGAGCCGTGAACCCACAGTCCCATTTAAGTGGCATTGTTCACACAGATATAATCATCTTGATAAAATTGGGGAAATAAAACACGTAGATAGTAACTGACAGATTTGATGTTTAAAATAATGAAGGCACTTTTTTCTGAATTATGGTCGCCCTTTTCCTCTGTTTACTGGAATTTTAATAGACTTGAGGAATATATAAACAACATGCATTTTAACATTTTAGATATCCCTGTCCAATGTCAACCTCTCATTGGAACTTAAATGAACCTAAATGAAAGCCTCTTAATCTTTAAAGACTCTGGTTCATGTTCACGCTACATCCTCTAACCCTTTGTTTATTTTAAAGGAACACTATAGTCACTAGAACAACTTTAGCTTAATTAAGTAGTTTTAATGTATATAGATCATGCCTCTCGGGTTTCACCAGGGCCGTCTTTAATATTGATTGGACCCTGGGCAAAGCATTTGCTTGGGCCCCCTGGTACCCTCTCGCCAGGTGTGCAATCCCGTCCTCCACCCCAACGCAGTGGCAGTCCTAATGTAGAGAGGTGCAAGAATTTTTTTGAGCCTCCCTATCGCACGGGTGATTAAAAGGTAGTTCCCCATCTGTCGTGCAACTCCAGCAATGCATTGACAGCTGGGGCTCTACCATTTACCCATGTTTGAAGGTTTGTATTTAGCACTAAGCGGTTTTTATGTGTTTGAATGTAAACAGGTTTTTGTATGGAATGTATGTGGTGTTGGCGTACTTGCATGCATGTATTTATGTGTAGTGTTGGTTTTTGAATGCAGGGGTGTGTTTACATATAATTTTGGTGTGTGTTTGTACGTAGTGTTGGAGTTTGAATGCCGGGGTGCATTTGTATGTAGTGTTTGTATATGTGCATACATCTCCGCATTCACACACTCACACACATAGATATTTATACACACACACACACACACTGAAAAACATGCAGACACACCGATATACACACTGGCACACATGTAGATATACAGACACATATACACACATGCAGATACACAGACACACACACAGATACACCGAAACACACAAAGACAGCATACAGATACACACTGATACACATACAGACACACAGATATACAGACACATATAGACAGACAAACTGACACATACATACTGACATATGGATACCGACACATACACTGACAGACATGCTGACACACACACAGACACATACTGAGACATACTGACATACATTCACAGACACACACACAGACAGACATAGTGGCACACACACACAGACATACTAATACCCAGGCAGACATACTGGCACACTGACACACACACACAGACAGACCTACTGACAGACACACACACACAGACCTACTGACAGGCACACAGACAAACTGACACACATACACATACCTACTGACACACACACAGACCTATTGACAGACACAAACACATACCTAGTGACAGACACACACACATACCTAGTGACAGACAGAAACACAGACCTAGTGACAGACAGAAACACAGACCTAGTGACAGACAAGACACACACACACACACACACCTATTGACAGACACAAACACAGACCTAGTGACAGACAGACTGACACACACAGTCCTACTGACAGACATAAACACACACATACTGATGGGCAAACTGTAAATACACATGGGCAAACTGTAAAGCCCCCCTCCAGTTTCCTACCTTCCCTGGGGTTCAGTGTGCTGCCTTGGGTGGTTGGGAGTTGGGGACTGGCTCTCTTTGCTCAGTCCCCCTCCTCGCTGCCTCCTGGCTCAGCCTCCCTCCCGCGCGGGTCATCATCTCTGAGGGAGGAAGTGACTCCCGGACGTCACTTCCTCCCAGGCTGCCGTAAAGCAGGAGGCCCGGTCGTGCTGTTAAACGGCCACAGCATCCGACCGGGCCCGTGCTGAAAAGTGCTCACCGGGTGGCCCTAAGTGTATTGGCCACCCGGTGAGCACCCTTAGAGTATGGGCCCCGGTGCAGCCGCAATACAAGCACCGCGGGCCCATGGGTAGGGAGGGAATTTTTCTTATGCAGGCTATGGGCGGCGGGGCCACGGGGCAGCTGCTTTGGGCCCCCCAGGACTAACTGGGCCCGGGGCAGCTGCCCCGTTTGCCCCGCGTTAAAGACGGCCCTGGGTTTCACTGCTCAATTCACTGCCATTTAGGAGTTAAATCACTTTGTTTCTGTTTATGCAGCCCTTGTCACACCTCCCCTGGCTCTAATTGACAGCCTGCATGAAAAAAAAATAGTTTCCCTTTCATTCAGATGTAATTTACCTTAAACAATTGTATCTCTTTCTCTATAAATGGAACTGTAATCACATACACGAGACACTTGCAGGGTCTAGCAAGCTATTAATATAGCAGGGGATAAGAAAATCTAAATTAAACAGAACTTGCAATAAAGGAAGGATAAACTTTAGATGACCCTTTACAGGACGTGGTTAGGAAGGCTGTGCAATTCACATGCAGGGAGGTGTGACTAGGGTTCTTTAACAGAGTGATTTAACTCCTAAATGGCAGATAATTGAGCATTGAGACTGCAGGGACATTATCTTTACACCAAAACTGCTTAATTAAGCTAAAGTTGTTTTGGTGAGTTTTATATTTACTCCAGTTTGCATAATTTGTATGAAGAGTTTTATATTAAAAAGTCTCTACATAACTGGGAAGTGCATTGCTATACATATTAAGAATGACTGCACAACCTAATAATATTCACTAGGGCCAGGGATAGGAAACCTTCAGCACTCCAGATGTTGTGGACTACATCCCCCATAATGCTCTTACATTCTTAATGCTGGCAAAGCATTATGGGAGGTGTAGTTCAAAATATCTGGAGTGCCAAAGGTTGCCTATGACTGCACTAGGCAATAACAACTGAAAACATAGCATTTCTTTCTTTCTGTCCAAGACCTGAATGCAGAAACTACAGATACAGTCATTCCTGAACGCAGCCAGTAGATGGACACACAATGCAAAGAATGTTGTATAAGTGGTCAAAATCGAATTTATTGTAGGCAAAAAAACAAGTTCGACAACAATAGGAAGGGAATATAATCTCGTAGATATGCTCTTCTTTTAGCCCATAGAGTATCCTAAACTCTTTGAATAACTAGGTTACAGTGTTATTATTTTATTTATTTATTTTTACTAAAGTGAGAATTCAAAGTGAATTTCGAATTTAGGCTTCAGTAGCTCAACTGATTAGTTTTCCCAGTTCATCTATTTCGACCTTAACCCTGTAAGGACAGAGTCAATTGTCCAACTTCTGAAGCAATGTGTGCTATATGTTTGTTCCACTGTAACTTACGGGTTTCTTTTTATGTGTATCCACACAAATTGTATATTGTTTTTTAAAGCACCAGAAAGGGTTTTCTTTTAATATCCTGTATGTATACCTAACAAAACATTATGTATAAATAACTTGTTAAAAATAGGGAAAATTTGCTTATAATACTTTTTAGGCATCAAGTGCAGCTGAAGAAAAATAACTCAAAATAGCTTCACATATAATATTAATCGTTAAATATCTCATATGTCTAGGATTTAAATAATTGATTGTCGTTAACGCTAAGCCTATACCAAACCCCCAATCTAACCTTGTAACAACCTTACCCATAACACTATGTGTACACCAACTCTAACCGTATACCTTCTCTAAACTGACACCTAACCTGAACTCTACACTGTCGTTACCGCTAACCCATTAACAGCATTAACCCTAACCCATATAATTTCCTTGCTAAAACAGTAGAGAGGGGTCTCTGGACCACATCTACTTGATGATTGTAGCAGAAGATAGGGATCTTCTTCTCATGGTACAGCTCCGGCATGTTGTACCTGCTGATTACACTGTAATTGGTGATGGGTAACTAGTAAAAGACAGGACCAGTCAAAGTTGGCACAGAGCAGGCAGGGATATCATGGGTGTCTCCTTCATACGTGGGGAAAGGATCCCATCACCGTGGCTGAATTCCTCATTCATGAAAACTTAAGTACTATTTAAATGGCTGTATGCAGCACTCACTATAAGTCCTGCGTATTGCTTATCTGCCAGTCTGGGGCCACTAAGTGGGCAGCAGAGCCACAGTTATTAACCCCTTAACGCCGTTACGGCGTTCTATGCCGTCCCGCAGTAAAAGGGCTTTAAAGCCGTTGCGGCGGCATAGAACGCCGTAACGGCTTTCTATCCCTAGAGGTAAGATTTACTTACCTCCGCCGCGATCCTCTTCTGGAGGGCTGCCTGACAGCCCAGGCAGCCCTCCCCTGGCAAATGAGGCCCCCGGGGCCATGTGATCATTCTCAAAGAGAGCCCCCTATAGCTGGTTGTGGATCTGCCAGCAGGGGGACTGTCTGAAATGTCAGACAGTCCCCCTGCTGGTGGGAAGTATAAAAAAAAATCATTAGACATGTTTTAAAATAAAATAGAAATGTATTTATATAAATATATATATATATATATATATACATATTATATATATATACATAACGTCATACAAAGTGTATTTTAATATTAATATAAGTACATATATTAGTATTAAAATACACTTAGAATGACGTTACATATATATAATATGTGTATATATTATATATATATATATATATAATAGATATATACACATATTATATATATATATATATATATATATATATATATATACATATAATTACAATAATAAATAAAATAAAATAAATAAATAAAATATTGAAACAAAATTTTATATAAATTATATATTCATATGTAATTTCATTCTAACTGTATTTTGTTATTTATATATATATATAAAGCGAATTGAAGGAATTACAGGTGGACTTTATCCTAGATGGAATTAGACTTATCCTCTGTAACAATTATTTTTGGTTTGATCACAAGTTTTTTTTGCAGCTTAAGGGGACGGCGATGGGGACCAGGTTCGCGCCCAGCTACGCCAATTTATTTATGGCGCATTGGGAGAACCCGTTCCTAACGGAGGAAGGTAGCTGGGCGCGTAACCTGGTCCTTTATCGTCGTTTTATAGATGACATCTTTTTTATTTGGCGCGGTGATGCAGAATCACTGCAGCCATTCCTAGAATTCTTAAACCTTCAACATCCAGACATTAAATTGACAAGTGAGTACAGTACATCCAATATCAACTTCCTGGACTTAAATATCTATGTGGACAATGAAGCCATTAAAACCAAGACTTTCTTTAAGAAGGTCGACGTAAATGGGTACATAGAAATGTCCAGCTGTCACTATGAATCCTGGCTACGAAGTATCCCTAAGGGCCAGTTTCTTAGGCTGTTCAGGAATTGTAGTGACACTGAAGTGTTTGAGGAACAGGCAGTCTGCCTGAGAGACAGGTTTGTAGAGAAGAAATATGACGCCAAGGAATTGGATAGTTGTATTAATTCTATTAAAAAGATGGACCGAAATGAGACTCTGAAGAAAAAGATGTCTAGGGAGGGGAGGAAGGGTACAGACCAAGTACCAATTATTTTAAATTATAGTGAAGATGCCAAGCAAATTAAGCATATTATCAACAAACATTGGCGGATCCTAAAATCAGATCCGAATCTGAAGGAAATTGTTGGTGACAAGCCACGTATTATCTATAGAGGGGCTAAAAACCTAAAGCAACATCTAACTACAAGCTTCATTAGGGACAAAGGGGAAGGAAAAAACCTCTTTGGACTGGAAAAAGGTTTCTATCCATGCAAGTCCTGCTCAGCTTGTAAGAAAACAATATTTAGCAAACAAAAACAGACAGAATTTACTTCCCACTCTACTAATCGAATATTCAAAATCCATCAGGTTTTAACATGCAACTCCACTAATGTCATATACCTCCTCTGGTGCCCATGTGGTCTGCAATACATTGGGATGACCACCAGAGCATTTAAAACCAGGGTTGCGGAACATGTGGGCAATATCCAGAGGGGGTATATGAAACATAGTGTATCAGCACACTTCACTGAGAAACATGGCGGTGATTCTTCATTACTGTCATATACTGTCATCTTCAAGAAATTTAAAAATTGGAGGGGTGATAACAATGTCAAAGAGCTAGCAAAGATAGAGGGCAAGTGGATTTTTGATGTTAATACCCTATCCCCAAAGGGGTTAAATTTAGATTTTGAGTTTATACATTTTTTATAAAATTCATACATACATATTTTTTATATATATTTTTTTAGAATTTATTTAATCTTTTTTATTTGAATTATTAGGTTTAGAAGGCTATACTGGCTTTCTGTTTAATTGCTATCTAAATGTAAAGTCTCTGAGGTCATACATAGCATTGTTCAATATATGTAATTAAATAGCTCTTCTAAGAATACATTGCTCTACTGTTAAAACACAAAGAGATTGATGTCAGCTAATATAATATCTGCAATGTGAAAGCCATTTATAGATCATCGTTTTAATTTTTATTTTTCTCATTTTGTTATGATATCCTGCAAATATGGAGGTCAAGGTTGCTATGGGGACTCAAGTATAACAATTACGAGCAACCAATATCTTGAACGCCGCGTTTCAGCGTGCGTTCCAGCCGGCCGAAAAACCGGAAGTGACGTCACCCGCGAAACCGGAAGTGACGCGACGCCGGTACGAAATTGAATCCAGGTGAATGGGACAGATAGGACTTATAAAAGAAGACCCAACAGAACATGAAGACAAGCACTGGAGGAAGGCTGTTAGCCGAAACGCGTCTGCTTCAATCTACTGCATATTTACATTTGTTATTTTATGTGTATTTTTGACACTCTGGGCTGCTAAAAGATAGGGGTAAGTGGAACTCCAATTTTGTTATATATACTATTGTCTGTTTTGGGTTCCACCCCCATAGTGCCCATTAGTGCCTATACCTTTTTAAAAAATTTTATACAATAAATATATTTTGCATCCAAATTCTGGAGTCGCATCTATCTGGATCACCTGGATCGTTAGCCAGTACTGGCACCCCTGAGCCTGTTTTACAGAGCCTGGTACGGCTCTGGAGAATGTGAGTGAGAGTCACACACTTACCTACTACACATTTTTTATTATACAGTTTACACTATGTTGTTGTTTTTTATTGTTTTTCTATTTTAGTTTATACCCAAGTCCAGCTCCACGCTGTTTGCAATACAGTCCAGTCCCATATTGGTCCTATATTGGTAATATTACAAATTTTTGCTGTGATCACATTGGGGAGGTGTATATACTGGTAAATGTTTCTTTTTGTATTTTGTTATTATTATATATATATTGGTAACAAAATACATTTAGAATGACATTCTATATATATATATATCTATATATAAAATGCAAATAACCGCATATATACATATATATATATATATATATATATAAATACATATAATTACCGTACATAAAAGATTACATTAGTATACACGTAGAATTTAAATACCTATAAATGCATATATATTAAAATTCTACGTGTATATTTAAGTAATCTTTTAACATAATTATGTGATTTGATTAATTAAAATTTGATTGACATGCCTGACAACACAGGGAGAAAGTGCAGAGAATTTAATTCGCAAGCACTATATTTGACCCTGTAACTCTCCAAGACACCATAAAACCTGTACATAGGGGGTACTGTTTTACTCGGGAGACTTCGCTGTTTCAAACTGGTAAATTGTATTACAACGATGATATTTTAAGTAAAAGTGACGTTTTTTGCATTTTTTACAAAACGAACGGCACTTTTATGGACGATATTATTGTTGTAATATGTTTTACTGTTTTAAACCACTAATATTTGTGTTTAGTGAAGTCTCCTGAGAATAACAGTACCCCCCATGTGCAGGTTTTATGGTGTTTTGGAAAGTTAGAGAGTCACATATAAGGCTTGCATTTCAATTTTTGACATTGAAATTTGTCAGATTGGTTATGTTGCCTTTGAGAGCGTATGGAAGCCCAAGAATGAGAATTACCCCCATGATGGCATACCATTTGCAAAAGTAGACAACCCAAGGTCTTGCAAGTGGGGTATGTCCAGTCTTTTTTAGTAGCCACTTAGTCACAAACACTGGCCAAATATGAACGCTAACTTTGGCCAGTGTTTGTGACTAAGTGGCTACTAAAAAAGACTAAACATACCCCACTTTCAATACCTTGGGTTGTCTACTTTTTCAAATGGTATGCCATCATAGGGGTAATTCTCATTCCTGGGCTACCACACCGTCTCAAAGGTAACATTACTAATCTGGCAAATTTCAATTTGAAAATGGAACGTTCTATATTTGACCCTGTAACTTTCCAAAACACCATAAATGGGGGCTACTATTGTACTCGCTGATTACAAATATGTACATTATTTTGTAGTAAAACCTAACAGTATTATGACATTCACAGCTAAAATGTCAGACAGAAATACAATTTTTTTTAAAAAAATCTTATTTTCTCACATTTTTTTAAATTTCATTCATAATAAATTATGTTCCATATATGAAGAGTTAACCCCTTAAGACCGCAGGACGTACCATGCCGTCCTCATTTGGGCGGCTCTAAACGCCGCAGGACGGCATGGTACGTCCTGGGCGGTCTTACCCCCCACGTGGCCGGCGGAACATGGCCGCTGCAGATCGCGGTCGGGGGGCATGCCTGGCCCCCCAGGCAGCCCCCCTGTGCCTGGGGACCGCGGTCTGCAGCTTCCGATCGCAGTGACAGGCTGTCACTGCGATCGGTATTTACCATGTGTCAGCCGATTTTAAATCGGCTGACACATGGAGCCGGCCGCATTTTCACTCTGCAGATCGCGGTCGGGGGACATGCCTGGCCCCCCAGGCAGTCCCCCTGCGGTCAGTGACCGCGATCTGCAGAGTATGATCGCAGGGAGAGGCTGTCTCTGCGATCTGAATGCAGAGACAGCCTCTCCCTGCGATCTGATCGCAGTGACAGCCTGTCACTGCGATCAGAGTTACTATGTGTCAGCCTATTGGCTGACCCATAGTAACTGCAGGCAGGATCCCCCTGCAGATCGTGGTGGGGGGCATGCCTGGCCACCCAGGCACTCCCCCTGTGGCCAATTACCGCGATCTGCAGGAGGTGATCACAGTGACAGCCAGTCACTGTGATCACTGATCCTGTGTGTCAGCCAGTGATGTAAAATCACTGGCTGACACTGTCTCTGCCCCTCTCCTCCCCTCTTAACCCCTTAAAGTAAAAAAAAAAAAAAAAATAAAAGTTAAAAATAAAATATACTTACATCATTTATATATATATTATATATATGATCTATATATATATATATATATATATATATACGCACACATTTACACATACACTAAGTGTATTTTAATATTTATATATATAATTATATATATATATTAATATCAAAATACACGTAGAAGGATATTGATTAAATATATACATAATTATAATTATATATATATATATATATATATATATTATAATAAAAAATATGTAAATACGTAAAAAAAAAATAAAAAAAAAAAAATTAAAAATATATATATGTGTGTAATTTCGTTCTAACTGTATTTTGATATTAATATATATATATATATATATATATATATATCAAAATACACGTAGAACGAAATAATATATATATGTATATACCCAAGTACCGTATTTATCGGCGTATAACACGCACTTTTTTCCCCTGAAAATAGGGGAAAAATCGTGGGTGCGTGTTATACGCCGATATCCCATAATTACTTACCTGTCCTGAAGCGTGGGCCGGCTTTACAGCGCGCACCGCGGTACAGGAACTTTAATTTAAGGTTCCGGTTTCCGGCGGGACTGAAAGGAAGTGTGCACAATAGTGTGCACACTTCCTTTCAGTCCCGCCGGAAACCGGAACCTTAAATTAAAGTTCCTGTACCGCGGTGCGCGCTGTAAAGCCGGCCCACGCTTCAGGACAGGTAAGTAATTATGGGAGGGGGAGGAAAGTACACTATGGGAGGGGAGGGGAGGGGGAGGAAAGTACACTATGGGAGGGGAGGGGAGGGGGAGGAAAGTACACTATGGGAGGGGAGGGGGAGGAAAGTACACTATGGGAGGGGAGGGGGAGGAAAGTACACTATGGGAGGGGAGGGGGAGGAAAGTACACTATGGGAGGGGAGGGGGAGGAAAGTACACTATGGGAGGGGAGGGGGAGGAAAGTACACTATGGGAGGGGAGGGGGGGGAGTACACTATGGGAGGGGAGGGGGGGGAAAGTACACTATGGGAGGGGAGGGAGGGGGAGAATACTATGGGAGGGGAGGGGGGGAGAATACTATGGGAGGGGAGGGGGGGAGAATACTATGGGAGGGGAGGGGGGGAGAATACTATGGGAGGGGAGGGGGGGAGAATACTATGGGAGGGGAGGGGGGAGAATACTATGGAAGGGGAGGGGGGAGAATACTATGGGAGGGGAGGGGGGGAGAATACTATGGGAGGAGAGGGGGGAGAATACTATGGGAGGGGAGGGGGGAGAATACTATGGGAGGGGAGGGGGGGAGAATACTATGGGAGGAGGGGGGGAATACTATGGGGGGAGGGGGGGAGAATACTATGGGAGGGGGGGGAGAATACTATGGAAAGGGGGGGGACACTATGGGATGAGGGGGGAATACTATGGGATGAGGGGGGGAATACTATGGCATGAGGGGGGAAATTTCCTGGAATTTCTTTCTAAAAATGAGGTGCGTGTTATACGCCTGTGCGTGTTATACGCCGATAAATAAGGTATATACGTATACATCACTATATGTATAACTATATATAAATAAAAAATAATAGTAAAAAAATTATATACATATATATACATATATATATACACACACACGTGTATATATAATAATTTTACATATATATTTATGTAATAATTTTACATAATTAGGTCCTTTTATTAATTACAATTTGCAGGACCTGCCTAACAACCCAGGCCGAAAGTATAGGGAATTTAATTTGCTAGCACTATATTTAACCCTATAACTTTCCAAGACACTATAAAACCTGTACATGGGTGTACTGTTTTACTCGGGAGACATCGCTGAATACAAATATTTGTGTTTCAAAACCGTAAAATTTATTACAACAATGATATCGTCAGGGAAAGTGAAATTTATTGCATTTTTCGCACACAAACGGCACTTACACTGACGATAATTTTGCTGTCATACTTTTTACTGTTTTGAAACACAAATATTTGTGTTCAGCAAAGTCTCCTGAGTATAACAGTACCCCTCATGTACAGGTTTTATGGTGTTTTCAAAAGTTACAGAGTCAAATATAAGGCTTGCGTTTCAGTTTTTTCACAATGAAATTCGCCAGATTGGTTACGTTGGCTTTGAGACCGTATAGTAGCCCAGAAATAAGAATTACCTCCATAATGGCATACCATTTGCAAAAGTAGACAACCCAAGGTATTGCAAATGGGGTATGTTCAGTCTTTTTTAGTAGCCACTTAGTCACAAACACTGGCCAAAATTGGCTTTCAAATTAGTTTTTTGCATTTTTCACACACAAACAAATATTAACGTTAACTTTGGCTAGTGTTTGTGACCAAGTGGCTACTAAAAAAGACTGGACATACCCCATTTGCAATACCTTGGGTTGTCTACTTTTGCAAATGGTATGCCATCATGGGGGTAATTTTCATTCCTGGGCTACCATACAGTCTCAAAGGCAACGTAACCAAACTGGCAAATTTCAATGTGAAAAAACTGAAAAGTGTAACATGCTATATTTGACCCTGTAACTTCCCAAAACACCATAAAACCTGTACATAGGGGGTACTGTTTTACACGTGAGACATCGCTGAATACAAATATGTGTATTTTATTGCAGTAAAAGCAAACAGTATTATGACATTCACAGTTAGAATGTCACATAGAACTAAGAAAATTAAAAAAAATCATATTTTCTCTCATTTTTTTTATATTTTATTCATATTACGTTATGTTCCATACCTAAATATTTGATGTTAAATGAAAGCCCGGTTTCCCCTGAACAAAATGATATATAATAAGTGTGGGTGCATTTAATATGAAAGAGGTAAATTATTGTTGAACAGACATATAGTCAAAATCTGTGGTTTGTTTACATTTTTTTTGGTTCACAACTTGTACATTTGGCTGCGGTCTTAAGGGGTTAATGATAAATTAAAGCCCTGTTTCTCCTGAACAAAATTATATATAATAAGCGTGGGTGCACTTAATGTGACAGCGGTGAATTATGGTTGAACAGACATATAGCTCAAATTCCAGTTTTTGTTTAACCCCTTAACGACCGCTGACGGTTCAGGACCGTCAGCGGTAAAACGTGCGTTTGGACCGCTGACGGTCCTGAACCGTCATAACGGTTTTGGGCTACTTACCTGATCGCCGTCGGTCCCACGGCGGCGATCAGTGCTCCACCCGGTCCAGGGGGGTTGCCTGTCTGCCCAGGCAGTCCCCCTTCGGCAGATCAGGACCCCACGGCCATGTGATCACTCGATCACATGACCGCAATAGGTGTCCATGTGTCTGCCTGCAGGGGGACTGTCTGTGCTGACAGGCAGTCTCCCTGCAAGTGAAAAATCCAAAATAAAGTGTAAAAAAAAAATCTGTGTAAAAAAAAATAAAATAATATGTGTATATATATGCTATATATACATGTATTATATCTATATATACCTATATATAATATATGTATATATATCATATATATAATGTCACACTAAGTGTATTTTTATATTTATATATACGTATATAATTATAAAAATAC
This sequence comes from Pelobates fuscus, assembly GCF_036172605.1. Taxonomy (NCBI): domain Eukaryota; kingdom Metazoa; phylum Chordata; class Amphibia; order Anura; family Pelobatidae; genus Pelobates; species Pelobates fuscus. Next base: position 187,344,152 of record NC_086322.1, on the reverse strand, counting down.
ACTTATATTTAAATTACACACGAATATATACAATATATATAATAACTATATATATGGTATATATATATTATTATAAAATACAAATAATATGTTAATAAAAATAAATAACAAAAAATAAAAATAATTTTTAATAATTAAAAAAAAATTATATATATATATTCAGTTTTATTCTAACAGTATTTTGATATTGATATATATATATTTATATCAAAATATACTTAGAATGTAATGATATATATATCTATGTATAAATAAATAAATAAAAATAATACGAAATATACATATGTCCACATACATAATTACATAAATAATTTCATAAATATACACGTAGACGTCAAATATATAAATATGTATATATATATTAAAATTCTACGTGCATATTTATGTAATATTTTTACCTAATTAAGTAATTTTAATGATTGCAATTTGAGGGACCTGCCTGCCAACCCAGGCCAAAAGTCCAGATAATTTAATTTGCTAGCACTGTGTTTAACCCTGTAACTTTCTATGACACCCTAAATCCTGTACATGGGGGTACTGTTTTACTCGGGAGACTTCGCTGAACACAAATATTAGTGTTTCAAAACAGTAAAACATATCACAGCGATGATATTGTCAGTGAAAGTGAAGTTTTTTGCATTTTTCACACACAAACAGCTCTTTCACTGAGGATATTATTGCTGTGATATATTTTACTGTTCTGATACACTAATATTTGTGTTCAGCGAAGTCTCCTGAGTATAACAGTACCCCACATGTAGAGGTTTTATAGTGTTTGTGAAAGTTACAGGGTCAAATATAAGGCTTGATTTTACTTTTTTTTTTTTTATTGAAATTTGTCAGATTGGTTAGGTTGCCTTTGAGAGCGTATGGTAGCCAAGGAATGAGAATTAGCCCCATGATGGCATACCATTTGCGAAAGAAGACAACCCAAGGTATTGCAAATGGGGTATGTTCAGCTTTTTTTAGTAGCCACTTAGTCACAAACACCGGCCAAAGTTAGCGTTTTTTGCATTTTTAACACACAAACAAATATAAATGCTAACTTTGGCCAGTGTTTGTGACTAGGTGGCTACTAAAAAAAACTGGACATACCCCATTTTGAATACCCTGGGTTGTCTACTTTAAAAAATATGTACATGTTAGGTGTGTTTCGGGGATTTATGACAGATAACGGTGTAACAATGTCACTATTGATACATTTAAAATATATATATATTGAAACAGCAATTTCCTACTTGTATTTATATGCCTATAACTTGCAAAAAAAAGCAATAAAGCATGTAAACACTGGGTGTTTTTAAACTCGGGACAAAATTTTGAATCTATTTAGCAGTTTTTTTCATTAGCTTTTGTAGATAAGTAAAAGATTTTTCAAGTAAAAGTCCAAAAACATGTTTTTTTTTTTATTTTTCACCATATTTTATTATTTTTTTTAAATACAATATATGACATAATATATATACTGGTATGTAAAGAAAGCCCTTCTTGTCGTGAAAAAAACAGTATATAACTTGTATGGGAACCGTAAATGAGAGAGCGGAAAATTACAGCTAAACACAAACACCACAAAAGTGTTAAAACTGCTCTGGTCCTTAACGTACAAACATCGCAAAAACAGGCCGGTCCTGAAGGGGTTAAGTTTTGTTTTGATCAGAACGTGCACTATTGACTCTGTCCTGAAGGGGTTAACAGGGATTTAACCGCTTAAGGACAGAGCTTCAGAAGCCTTTCTTTCACTTAATGACAACAGCATTTTTTTGCATTTTTTTGCTGTTTGCGTTCAACTGCAATTTGCATTTTACTAATTTATTGCACCGACGCATACTATATACCGTTTTTTAAAGGACAGAAAGGGCTTTAATTTGATGTAACACATATATATATATATATATATATATATATATATATATATATATATAAATGCTTATTTATTATAAAAAAAATACAGAAAAATGCAAAAAAAAAAAAAAGAAACTGTTTTTTTTACAGTTTTTGCAATAATAATGTGTGCACAATTAGTGCAGGTTAAGGAAAGTAATTAAAAATAAATTAATTTAGTTGTTCTGATTTACAGAATATATACTGTGTCTGGGATTTTAAGTTTTTTTTGGTAGTTACAGGTCACAAAGCACAAGGAGTAAAATAAACTTTTAATGTGGAGCGATTTTAGAATTTGGTATGTTTGTCTTGTAAGCTTAAAGGAACACTATAGTCACCTAAATTACTTTAGCTAAATAAAGCAGTTTTAGTGTATAGATCATTCCCCTGCAATTTCACTGCTCAATTCACTGTAATTTAGTAGTTAAATCACTTTGTTTCTGTTTATGCAGCCCTAGCCACACCTCCCCTGGCTATGATTGACAGAGCCTGCATGAAAAAAAAAAACTGGTTGCACTTTCAAACAGATGTAATTTACCTTAAATAATTGTATCTTAATCTCTAAATTGAACTTTATCCACATACAGGAGGCTCTTGCAGGGTCTAGCAAGCTATTAACATAGCAGGGGATAAGAAAATCTTAATTAAACAGAACTTGCAATAAAGAAAACCTAAATAGGGCTCTCTTTACAGGAAGTGTTTATGGAAGGCTGTGCAAGTCACATGCAGGGAGGTGTGACTAGGGTTCATAAACAAAGGGATTTAACTCCTAAATGGCAGAGGATTGAGCAGTGAGGCTGCATGGGCATGTTCTATACACCAAAACTGCTTCATTAAGCTAAAGTTGTTCAGGTGACTGTAGTGTCCCTTTAATAGCCATAAATTAAAACAAAATTGCCACACAAAAGTATATATTTATATAAAGTAGAGACCACAGGCTATTTACCTAAGGTTGTTTTTACACTTTCTACGTAGCCATTTCACCGCCAATCTCTGCTAAATATTGGAGTAAAATTGTGTTTTGGGGGGGTTTTGGCACACAAACTTATAACAAAGAACTTCACATGTGTATTTTGTAAAGTTGGTGTGTGCTATTCCTGTACAAAGTTTTATTTTGTGTTCAGTTACATCTGCCGAGTAAAATGTCATCCCCATTGTATGTCTTTGGCACTATTTTGTGAAGCTACAGTGCCATACAGGAGACCTGTCCTTTTCAGTATTCACAGTAGAATTTTGAGAGACGGATTTAATGAGCCTATGCTTCCATTTGGGGTATTATAACAGTTTGACTGTTCAAAAAAACCCCACAAAGGCCTACCATTTGTAAAAGTAGACACTCCAATGTATCTCATAAGGTGCATATTTATATGCCAAATGATGTGGTAAAAAATCATTTTGGGCATTTTTGTTACATATGGATTGCATTTTTGCTGGGCATTATGTGTATTTCATATGTGCAACTAAGTTCAAAACCCCCAAATTATGCTCAGCTAAGTCTTCTGAGTAAAAAGACATCCCCAATGAATGTCTTTGGCACTATTTCGTGAAGCTACAGTGCCATATAGGAGACCAAGCCATATCAGTTTTTACCGAACTTTGAATTTTGACGCTGGGCCTATGTGCAATTTCCAAGCATCTTCGCAGGTTTTAAATTCAAACTACCCCACAAAGGCATACCATTTCTTAAAGGAGACATCTCAGGGTATTTCAAAAGGCATATTTTGAACCTTAGCATGGGATCATTTCTCCGCTAGCTTGTACCAGGAGTAGTGGTAATAAGCGTTGTTTCTGCCTTTTTGACACACAAAGTGAGTTTGCACAGTATATTTTGCAAACCTTATGTGTACTACCACTCTATAATACTTCATATGTTGCTCAGCTATGTCGGCTGAGTACAAAAATACCCCCGTATGTACCTTTGCCAGGTATATGTGGACATCGGAGGGGCACATTTTGGACACAGCCATTCAAGTTTTTTTCAAACTTTAAATTTTTACGCTGTGCCCATGTCCCATTTTAGAGTATTTTACCAGGCTATATGATCCAAATACCCCATAAAGCCATACCATTTTTTTAAAGAAGACATCCCAGGGTATTTCAAAAGGCATATTTAGAACCTTAGTGTGGGATCATTTTTCCGCTAGCTTGTACCAGGTGTAGTGGTACTAAGCGTTTTTTCTGCCTTTTTGACACACAGAGTGAGTTTGCACAGTATATTTTGCAAATCTTATGTGTGCTACGACTGTATAATACTTCATATGTTGCTCAGCTATGTGGTCTGAGTACAGCAATACCCCCGTATGTACCTTTGCCAGGTATATGTGGATGTTGAAGGGGCACATTTGAGATGCAGCCATTCAGTTTTTTTCTAACTTTGAAGTTTTACGCTGTGTCCATGTTCCAATTTGGAGTAGTTTAGGTGGTTGGTTATTCAAACTTCCCCACAAACACATACTATTTATTAAAGAATACACCCTGGGGTAATTCAAAAGGCATATTTTGAACCTTAGCGTGGGAACATTTTTTCTCTAGTTTGTTCTAGGTGTAGTGGTAATGAGCGTTTTTAAATTATTTTTTTTACTTGTTTTTTTACTTTTTTTACTTTTTAAAACTATTTTTTAAACTTTTGTTTTGCTTATTAATTTTTTTAAACTTTCCTAAACTTTCTTAAAACTTTTTTTTACAGATATAACATTTTTCTAAGCTTTTTTTTTTTTTACCGTTAACCCCTAACTAGCAGTAAGCAGCACTAACATTAAATTCCCCATTTTCCCATAACTCCCACCCACCCCAGCTAGAAAAAAAATATTTAATTATACAATATTTAAATTAGTTAATTAAATAAATGGAACACCTGAGGGTTAAAAAATAAATAAAAGTTAATCGTCAGGGGTTAAAAAAAAATGAGATCACAGTATAATACTGTAATCTGTATTTTGATCACTGTAGGCAGTGATCGACTGGCAGGGAAGGGGTTAATTTTTATTTGGACTGGGTAAAGGGGTTTTTTTTTTGTTTTTGTTTTTTACTTAAACGTTTTTAAAACTTTTTTAAACTTAATTTTTTACTTTTTAAAGCTTATTTTAAAACTTTTTTTAATGTTAACCCCTAGTTAGCCTAACACCAAATCCCCCAAATCCCCACTAACTTCCACCCTCCCCAGCTAGCTAAATATATAATTTTAAAATACTTAAATTAATGAATAAAATAAATTTAACCCCTGGGGGTTAAAAAAAAAAGAATTAACCCTCAGGGGTTAAAAAAAAAATCAGATCATAGTAAAATGCAATCCCTGCCAATTGATCACTGTGGTCAGTGATCAATTGGCAGGGAAGGGGTTAATTTTTTATTAAAATGGTAAAGGGGGGTGGGATTTTAAATAAACTTAATTTTTTTCCCACAGGGAAGCAGATTAGCACTGATCCGTCTCCCTGCACTTCACAGAGAACCCAGAAGTGCAGGGAGGCGGAAGGTGAGTATGCACAGCACATGTGCTAGCTCTAACATGCTGTCAGAGTGGGCACATGTGCTGGGACAGCCGGATCCGGTGCTCCCGGTCTGCCTCTAATACAGAGGCAGACCAGAGCACCATTAACCCTGCGATTGCGATTATTTTGCCCCTATCCCCTTCTGTGCACTCTGTAGCCCCCTCCTCTCTTGTGCCCTTTGGTAGCCCTTCTTCCCTCCTGTGCCCTCTTTAGCACTTTACCCTCCTGTGCTCTCTTTAGCCCCACTCCAATCCTGTGTAGCCCACCCCCTTCCCTCCTGTACCCTCTTTTACCCCCTCCCCTCCTGTGCCCGTATTAGTCCCCCTCCTGTGCACTTCTTTTTCCCTTTCCCTCCTGTGTCTCCTTTTGTCCTTTTTCCTTGCCCTTATTTTGACCCTACCCCCTGTGTACTTTTGTCCCCTAAACTTCTGTGCCATTCTTTTGCCCACTTCTCCCACCCCAGCTCAGCTTCACCTTCCAGCCCAGCCAGCCTTCCAGTAACTCTGAGCACTTCTCCAGCCTGGGACTTGAAAAAGGGAGGGGCAGAGCTTAAAGGGACACTCCAGGCACCCTGACCACTTCCTCCCACTACTTCCTCCCACTACTCCTAACCCTCCTAACCCTGCAAGTGTAATTATTGCAGTTTTATATAAACTGCAATAATTACCTTGCAGGGTTAACTCCACCTCTAGTGGCTGTCTATTAGACAGCCACTAGAGGGAACTTCCTGCTCTATAGCACAGGAAACCTGTGCTAGAGCGTCGCTGGACGTCCTCACGCTGTGTGAGGACCTCCAGCGTCGCTCAAATCCCCATAGGAAAGCATTGAAATTCGTTTTCAATGCTTTCCTATGGGGAAACGTAATGCGCATGCGCGGCATTGCCGCGCATTCGCGCTTGGTCTCATCGGCCGGTGGGCGGGATCAGTCTCGCCCACCGGCCGACGGAAGAACAGGGAGGAGCGTCGCGGAGGAGGAGACAGCGGCGAGGGACATCGCCGCTGCCTCAGGTAAGTGACTGAAGGGGTTTTCACCCCTTCAGTAACCGGGGATTGGTGGGTGGGAGGGAGAGGGACCCTCCAGTGCCAGGAAAACGGATCGTTTTCCTGGCACTGGAGTTTCCCTTTAAAACAAAGGGGAGGGGTTTAGCAAGAGGGGGTAAAGTATAGCGCTCCGATGCGCCTCTCTCTCTATAGAGCACCTGGGTGCTGTGCACCCCGTGCACCCGCCCAGGATTGGCTCTGATCACACTCACTGTGTCCCAAACATATCACTCACACAACCATACATACCTCTCACAGCTACCTACACACAGCCAAACACATCACTCACAGCTATACATACAGTACAAACAGCCATCCTCCTATATCACACACACACACACGTAGCCACAACAGACAACTGTGGCTGCTTGTGTGTGAGATATGATACAACACTTACAACCATCCTAAACCAAGACACACGACCACACCACACATTCACTTAACATTTTAATAAATATTCACGTTACAGAACATTAAAAAGTAACATTGGTGGAAGAATTTATTTCCTAATAAAATGGGTTATGCACTCCTATAGTCAATGCTTGCCCTATCCAACATCACTTTTAACACTATAAAGCCCAAATGCTATTTTGTGCCATGTTCAGGAAGACTGAACTTGATGGACACTTGTCTCTTTTCAGCCTATGTAACTATGTAATATCTAAATATCTGTCTAGTAGGCCTGAAAATGTTCTACCATCTAGTAGACCTGAAACAAAAAATCAGTTTGGCGGAACCACTTTGTCTGAAGCAAAAAAAAATTATAATTATTCATGTAGTCCAATACTTTTATTCTAAGAACTCTTCCGATGAGCCAAAAAATGCAGAAAAAAAAGCACCTATCAGTTTGCTGCACTTTTCTTCCATTTTTTGAAAAAATTGCTTATAATCATCAGTCTCCCACTAGGAGAAATTAATCAGTTAAACATACTGTCTATCTCCCACTCAAAGTTGGTATAAGTAGCCGTGGCTATTCACTGGACACAAAAGTTGTATCTAACCAGTCTCACGGTAGAATCAATGACCCAGGCAATCTATCTCCCACTCAAAGTTGGTGTAAGGGGCACTGGCAATAGCTAGGCATGCACAGCATTACTAGAAACCTAACCAGTGTCACACTAGAATCAATGACAAGCTACATCCCACTCCCACATAGGCATAGCAAGAGTAAAAACAGGCAATCCCTTTCTTCTGGTCTTTCTCCATCAATAGCAAAAGTCAAAATGTCTACAAGAATCCTACTAGTAAATATATGTGATTTTCCCATCTCTTGAATGGATTGTTGCAGGTTACGTACACCTCTTCATGCCAATGGTGTTCCCTCATGGCAGTGGCCTCTTTCAGCAAGATAATGCTCCCTGCCACACTGCAAAAATTGTTCAGGAATGGTTTGAGGAACATGAAAAAGTGTACAAGGTGTTGCTTTTTGACCTCCAACTTCCCCACATCTCAATCCAACTGTGCATCTGTGGAATGTGCTGGAACAACAAATCTGATCCATGGAGGCCACACTTCACAACTTGCAGGACTTAAATGATCTGCTGCTAATGGTTCCAGATACCACATGATATGTTCATAGTTCTTGTGGAGTCCATATCTCAAAACATCAAAACTGTTTTGGTAGCACGAGGGGGGCTTACACAATGTTAGGCAAATGCTTTTAATGTTGTGGCTGATCAGCAACAATTTGGACAAATTGCATGGCATTTGAGAACAAAGTCCCAAGTCTACAATATAGCCCCAGTGAATCCATGCAATTAGGCCATCTGCTGTTTATTTATCCTTGGTAGCTCCATACATCACTGCTGTCATCTATACAGTGGCATTGTCCTTTTTGGAATAGCATCCATGTAGAACCAATTGTTAAAATGATATAGGTTGTGTTCGGGACCAAGAGCAACATTAAAATAATTTTGGAAACATGCATTAAATCTATTTGTCTCTGCTTAATAAAAAAATTAAAAAATTGTAATTCACTTCACGAAAACATACACAAAGTCCCGATCAACGTTTCAACCACTGTGGGTCTTCTTTCTCAAGATCAAATTTACAGTGTGCAAAAAAATAATATGTAGAGGTGAGTGCCAAGCTTTCTGCAGATTATATATATATATATATATATATATATATATATATATATATATATATATCTGTATCTGAAAGTGTTATTTTCATGAAGTATTTCTGAAGTGTTATTTGTCATGAAGTATTTAAATCAGTTTTACACATCATATTGCTGTACCCCCAAGATATCCATCTGCCCACAATGCAATATTTATTATTATTATTATTATTATGATATTTATAGAGCGCCGTCAAATACTGCAGCGCTTTACAATGGGTGGATGAACAAACATGTAGTTGTAACCAGACAAGTTGGACACACAGAAACAGAGGGGTTGAGGGCCCTGCTCAATGAGCTTACATGCTAGAGGGAGTGGGGTAAAATGACACAAAAGGTAAGGATAGTATTAGACTAGTGACAGTTGCAGAAGAGGAACCAGTTGGGTGCTATTAACAGTTTAATTAATACGCTTTTATGAAAAAGTGGGGTTTTAACGATTTTTTTAAGGAGTGGAGACTGGGTGAGCATCTAACGGAGGAGGGAAGAGTTCCACAGGAATGGTGCAGCCCTCGAGAAATCTTGAAGGCGAGCATCAGAGGTGGGAGTACGGGCAGAAGATAGACGTAAGTCTTCAGCAGATCGTAAGGGCCTAGACGGGACATACTTGTGTATAAGGGAGGATAGATAGGTGGGAGCAGCATTATGTAGAGAACCAGAATTTTAAATTGAGCTCTATATTTTATAGGAAGCCAATGGAGGGACTGACAGAAGGGTGAGGCATGGGAGGAACGGGCGGACAGGAAGATGAGCCTCTCCGCCGCATTCATTATGGACTGTAACAACGCAAGTTGGGAGCACGTAAGACCACTGAGAAACGGATTACAGTAGTCAAGGCGAGAAAGGACAGTGGAATGGACCAACACCTTAGTCACATCTGGCGTTAAGTAGGGGCGGATGCGCGCAATGTTTTTGAGATGGAAATGACAGGATTTGGCGATAGATTGAACATGAGGTTTGAAGGAGAGGTCGGGGTCAAAGAGAACACCTAGGCAGCGAGCCTGCGTGGTGGAGCTGATGGTAGCACCGTTGACTTGGAGGGAGACAGACACAGGAGTAACAACACTTGAGGGAGGAAAGACCAGAATTTCAGTTTTGGTCAAGTTTAGTTTAAGGAAGTGGGCAGCCATCCAGTTAGAAACAGCAGAGAGGCAGTCAGAGACACTAGTCAAGAGAGACGGGGAGAGGACAGGTAGATTTGCGTGTCATCTGCATAGAAATGATTTACTGGGATGGGATATTATTATTTGTTGTTTATCCATTTCTGCCCAATTTTGAGAGATCACATTTGTAAGGGAGTGGGGATTATACATACATAGACTGGATGCACATACAAAGCCTAATACGTGCATGAAAGTAATTCTTACCATAATGACATTATAGGCAAAATATCCCTTTTTTCATGCTATAAAATTTTTAAAGAGGCTTTTAAAGCTGGAGTTGACTACTAGTAAACTCTGAAGGAGTAAAAAGTATTTTAATGTAGGTGGGGACTCATAGCATGCAGGGAATCTGCAGGGGAGCTACACATGCAGCCAGCACCTCCCAGACTGCAGAGACAGCCTACAGATCAGAGAAGTGAGGCATGGGGGGGAGGTGGGGGCAGCCTATAGATCAGGGAAGTGAGGCATGGGGAGGGCAGCCTATAGATTAGGGAAGTGAGGCATGGGGAGGGCAGCCTATAGATCAGGGAAGTGAAGCATGGGGGGCAGCCTATAGATCAGGTAAGTGAGGGATGGGGGGGAGAGTCAGCCTATAGATCAGATAAGTGAGGGATGGGGGAGACAGCCTACAGGAAGGGTCAGCAAGGTGCAGGAAGGTAAAGTAAGAGAAATATCAGACATGAGCAGGAAGGGACACCAAGGAGCACAAAAGGGTAAAGTAGGAGAAGGAGCACAAAGGAACAGAAATGAACACAAACGTAAAGTAGGAGAAGGAGCAGAAAAGGGTAGCAAGGAGCAGAAAGGGACATCAAGGAGCACAAAGGTAAAGTAGTAGAAGGAGCAGAGAGGGCCTGCAAGGAGCATAAAGGGATCAGAAAGAAAGGAGTAGAAGGGCGCAAAATGAGCAGAAAGGTAAAGGAGCAGAAGGAGCCAAGGAGGACAGAAGACAGTGTCAGAAGGAAAATAAGACTGTGGAGCAGGAAGGACAAGTAAACCCTCCACTTTATTCTGGACACCACATCATAAGGCTTTTGTACCTGGGCCTGGCAGGGAAACTTTGGACCTTCTCATCTCGCCAGGTTAAAAAATATATATATATATATATATATCAGTGTTAATGTGTTTACTTTTATTTACTGAGTGTCAGGAAGCACAGAGTGCTGCTGGGTAGGGGTGTTGCTGATTGGCTAGAGCGGTCAGCGGGCACTCTAAGCCAATCAGTAGCTCCCCATTCATAAAAAAGTAAAACATTTTTATGAACCGGGAACTAGCGATTGGCTTAGAGCGTCAACTGACCACTCTAGCCAATCTGCAGCACCCATGCCTGACATCAATCTGCACTTCGTTTCAGAAGCCGAATACCACTGAGCGACCCCGAAAAATTCCTGCGGATGCCAATGAGAAATATATATATATATATATATATACAAGGATATTCTTGGCACTCACCCCTCAGTGGAAGTTGATGGGCATCCTACTATTGTAGGATCGATTTTAATTTCAGCAGGCACTTAATTCACACTCTTTTGATCCCCCCAGAGCTGTCTTTAAGCTCACGGCAATACATATATCCACGGAGGATTTGTTTACTCGTTGCTTAGCAACGACGCACAGTACACGCGTCATCGCGCCCAATCACGTGGTTGCACGGGCGCACTTCCGGGTTTCGGATGGTCGGGCGGGAGTTTGTTGCTACACACCTGTTAGGTAAGTTTATCCTATTTACCTTCCTATATATGCATGTTTATTTTACTGTTAGTTTGATCTTGAAAAATACCCTTTAGGGGTCGAAACGTTGATTGAGGATTTGACCACAAATGTAAGACACAACCAAGAATAAAAATACCTTTTGGATGAAGTCCTGTGAGTGCACCTTTCTTCTATTTTATATTCATATTGACGCTGAGGTTGCACCCAGGCAGGATTACAACAGATATTTTCCACTGAGGGGTGAGTGCCAAGAATATCCTTGTATTTATCTATGGTATTGCGTTATACCATCTTGAGCACCCCCACCATATACATTTCAAAATTTGGGATACATCTACTAAACGGTGTGTTTAGTTTACCATATTGTTTCAAGAATTTCACATTATGGAGGACTTTTTATCCAGAGCAGGAGCTCTGGCAGACATTGCTGAAACATTATCCATCACAGACATACAAGCACAAGCAGTATTATGGCCTGGGTCGGCTAGTGAATTAACTCACACCAACACTGCTAAAGATTTATACAATGATCTTATGAAATTAAAAAGATGAGAGATTGATCTCGATTTGAATGGGATCTTCATCTCCGATTACTATCGATCCAAAAGGATACCGAGAGGCTTTAGGATCAGAAATGCACCAACAATAGGGAGACAGAATCCAGATTTCTGTAAAAAATGGATGAACATTGCTAATAAATGCTCCCTCGACTGGATGGTCATAGTAGTCGAGGAAGTAGGAAAATAATTGATTCTGGTGAAGCATTCCATCCAAGAGTTCGAGATTTCCAATGTACTATCTCTGCAATCTTCAGCAGTAACCACCCAAATGTTAAAGTTACAAGATGATATTAACAAATACAAAAATGAACTTATCAGGTTCAAAAAGCAAAAACTAGCCAAAGTTAACCATGACTACCAATACCATCAGGTGTACAGATGGCTTAGTGGCACATCATCGGCTAATAGAGAACAACCACCAAGATACAGACATCGAATCAGAAAACCCACATTTCAAACAGTGGACATGAGTTCAGGGGAGTCAGCGTCGGATGCTGATAATAGAGATGACAGACCACAAGGCGGATCAGAACATTTTTTAGAAAGAGACCCAGCACCTCAAGAGTCCCCAGGTACCTCTCGAATGGACACCAGAGTCATAAGAAGAATAGAGTCCCACGTAGAGGACAGAAGGGAACACAAAAACATAAATTCCAAGGGCAAACCACCTTTGCGGAAGAGGTAACGAGTGTCTTTAACCTTTCACATAAAATACTGACAACCGACCATTACTCTGTACTCACTAAAGGACTTACATTCGTGCCTGTGTCTAAACCAGATCCTTTCAAGGTGGAAGTAGACTTGTACCAATTGCAACGCACGCTAATCAATAATGAACATCGGAAAGAAGTTCCACCACTTACACCTAAGACTCCTTTTAAAGTGAAGTACACATCCGAGATAAAGACATCAAGTAACTCCATTAAGACCTTCATGCAAGTTCTAAAGAAAGACAGCGACTGTATTACTAAGAAACCACGGGACCATAGACAAAACTTAACAAAAAGTGAATGAGCAGCACTTAAAGATCTCAAACAAGATCCAGAGATCATTATCCGGGCTGCTGACAAAGGGGGAGCCATTGTTATAATGACATACCGTCAATATCAAACAGAAATCATGAGGCAATTGTCCGACACCACCACGTACCGAAGACTAACTTTCAATCCTACTACTAAATTCCAAAAGAGAATTAACCCCTTAAGACCGCAGCCAAATGTACAAGTTGTGAACCAAAAAAAATGTAAACAAACCACAGATTTTGACTATATGTCTGTTCAACAATAATTTACCTCTTTCATATTAAATGCACCCACACTTATTATATATCATTTTGTTCAGGGGAAACAGGGCTTTCATTTAACATCAAATATTTAGGTATGGAACATAACGTAATATGAATAAAATATAAAAAAATGAGAGAAAATATGATTTTTTTTTAATTTTCTTAGTTCTATGTGACATTCTAACTGTGAATGTCATAATACTGTTTGCTTTTACTGCAATAAAATACACATATTTGTATTCAGCGATGTCTCACGTGTAAAACAGTACCCCCTATGTACAGGTTTTATGGTGTTTTGGGAAGTTACAGGGTCAAATATAGCATGTTACACTTTTCAGTTTTTTCACATTGAAATTTGCCAGTTTGGTTATGTTGCCTTTGAGACTGTATGGTAGCCCAGGAATGAAAATTACCCCCATGATGGCATACCATTTGCAAAAGTAGACAACCCAAGGTATTGCAAATGGGGTATGTCCAGCCTTTTTTAGTAGCCACTTGGTCACAAACACTAGCCAAAGTTAACGTTAATATTTGTTTGTGTGTGAAAAATGCAAAAAACTAATTTGAAAGCCAATTTTGGCCAGTGTTTGTGACTAAGTGGCTACTAAAAAAGACTGAACATACCCCATTTGCAATACCTTGGGTTGTCTACTTTTGCAAATGGTATGCCATTATGGAGGTAATTCTTATTTCTGGGCTACTATACGGTCTCAAAGCCAACGTAACCAATCTGGCGAATTTCATTGTGAAAAAACTGAAACGCAAGCCTTATATTTGACTCTGTAACTTTTGAAAACACCATAAAACCTGTACATGAGGGGTACTGTTATACTCAGGAGACTTTGCTGAACACAAATATTTGTGTTTCAAAACAGTAAAAAGTATGACAGCAAAAATATCGTCAGTGTAAGTGCCGTTTGTGTGCAAAAAAGGCAATAAATTTCACTTTCCCTGACGATATCATTGTTGTAATAAATTTTACGGTTTTGAAACACAAATATTTGTATTCAGCGATGTCTCCCGAGTAAAACAGTACACCCATGTACAGGTTTTATAGTGTCTTGGAAAGTTATAGGGTTAAATATAGTGCTAGCAAATTAAATTCCCTATACTTTCGGCCTGGGTTGTTAGGCAGGTCCCGCTAATTGTAATTAATTAGGATACCTAATTATGTAAAATTATTACATAAATATATATGTAAAATTATTATATATACACGTGTGTGTATATATATATATATGTATATATATGTATATAATTTTTTTACTATTATTTTTATTTATATATAGGTATACATATAGTGATGTATACGTATATACTTGGGTATATACATATATATATTATTTCGTTCTACGTGTATTTTGATATCTATATATATATATATATATATATTATCAAAATACAGTTAGAATGAAATCACACACATATATATTTTTAATTATTTATTTTTTTATTTTAATTTTTTTTACGTATTTACATATTTTTTTATTATATATATATATATATATATATAATTATAATTATGTATATATTTAATCAATATCCTTCTACGTGTATTTTGATATTAATATATATATATAATTATATATATAAATATTAAAATACACTTAGTGTATGTGTAAATGTGTGCGTATATATATATATATATATTATATATAGATCATATATATAATATATATATAAATGATGTAAGTGTATTTTATTTTTAACTTTAATTTTTTTTTTTTTTTTTTACATTAAGGGGTTAATAGGGGAGGAGAGGGGCAGAGACAGTGTCAGCCAGTGATTTTACATCACTGGCTGACACACAGGATCAGTGATCACAGTGACAGGCTGTCACTGTGATCACCTCCTGCAGATCGCGGTAATTGGCCACAGGGGGAGTGCCTGGGTGGCCAGGCATGCCCCCCACCGCGATCTGCAGGGGGATCCTGCCTGCAGTTACTATGGGTCAGCCAGTAGGCTGACACATAGTAACTCTGATCGCAGTGACAGGCTGTCACTGCGATCAGATCGCAGGGAGAGGCTGTCTCTGCATTCAGATCGCAGAGACAGCCTCTCCCTGCGATCATACTCTGCAGATCGCGGTCACTGACCGCAGGGGGACTGCCTGGGGGGCCAGGCATGTCCCCCGACCGCGATCTGCTGCAGAGAATTCCGCCGGCTCCATGTGTCAGCCGATTTTAAAATCGGCTGACACATGGTAAATACCGATCGCAGTGACAGCCTGTCACTGCGATCGGAAGCTGCAGACCGCGGTCCCCAGGCACAGGGGGGCTGCCTGGGGGGCCAGGCATGCCCCCCAGACCGCGATCTGCAGCGGCCATGTTCCGCTGGCCACGTGGGGGGTAAGACCGCCCAGGACGTACCATGCCGTCCTGCGGCGTTTAGAGCCGCCCAAATAAGGACGGCATGGTACGTCCTGCGGTCTTAAGGGGTTAAAGAACATATCACAATAGGATTACAAATGGGATATGTGGATATGCCCACATCTAAATATCTTTTCGTTGAACATCCGATATACCCAGTATTGTACACCATCCCGAAAATTCACTAAGATACCAAGAATCCCCTTGGCAGACCTATTGTGTCGGCCAGAGGAAGTTTGCTAGAACCCATAGCAAAATATGTGGATTTCTACATCAAGGACAGTGTCCAGCAATTGCCCACATGCATTCGCGATACTAAAGATCTACTGAATAGATTACAAGACATCTCCTTTGAAGAACAAGACAGTATAATACTAGCCACTTTAGACGTACAAAGCCTGTACACCATCATACCCCATTCGGGGGGCATAGAAGCCCTCAGAGAAATACTCACGACATCGGACAAATATCAAGGACCACCGATAGAATATCTTCTTGAATTTCTAAACATCGCATTAACTTGTAATTATTTTAAATTCGAAGAATTATTCTATTTACAACTGGAGGGGACAGCGATGGGTGCGGCTATGGCACCTTCATATGCCAATGCCTATATGTCCCAATTTGAACACCGGTATATTTTGAATTCAACACAGGATAAGATCTTGGCTTACTATCGTTTTGTGGATGACGTGCTCATGATATGGAAAGGTTCATCTAAAGAACTGGAAGACATGATAGTCCACATTAACAATCTGAAATCACCAGTTAAATTCACCCTGGCTCACAGTGAGAAAGAAATACCTTTCTTGGATGTTACCAAATATAAAGATGGGAATAAATTTGGACATACACTTCATCGCAAGAGCACGGACAGAAACACTCTCCTTTCAAGCACCAGTTATCATCCACAACACTTTAAGGATGCGTTGCCTATATCCCAATTTATGCGGGTACTTCGTTACAATAGTGGTGAGAAAAAACGTGATGTACAACTACAAGAAATGACCCTCAGGTTTCAAGAGAGACGGTACCGGATCCAAACACTTGAGAAAGCAAAAACTCGGGCAATTGAAAAATGGACACAGGAAACAATGAAGACACAAGTCAAATCTAACATAGATCCACCTAAAATCTATGTACCACTCACCTATCATACAGGGACCACACAAATCCGAAATTCAATTGAAAAACATTGGGACATACTTCATTCTGATAAACAATTACCTTCGATTTTTAACAGAAAACCTACTATCAGTTATAGAAGAAACCGTAATCTAAGGGACATCCTTATCCACAATGATCCCACACAAAGTTACCTGAAAAAAGCAACATATAAGAAACCTGGATGTTACAAATGTAGTGGCTGCGTTACTTGCAGCCACATGATCCCGGGGAATTCGTTTTCCCATCCCCACAGTGGGAAAAGAATTAAAATTGCACATCATATCACATGTACCACGGATCACGTTATCTATCTCATCACTTGCCCATGTGGGTTATCCTATGTAGGGAAAACGGACCTTACCCTTCGTGATCGCATCCGAGGACATAGGTCTGGCATCATGACAGCCTTCAGAGATTCTAAAACGGATAAACCAGTAGCCAAACACTATCTTGCGGCCTCACACAGACTTCCCACATTGAAATTTATGGCCATTGATCATGTCCCCCCGTTACCCCGTGGGGGTGACAGATCTAGAACATTGCTTCAAAGGGAAGCTTATTGGATTTTTACCCTGGACACAGTCACTCCTAGAGGTTTAAATGAATATAATACCTATTCGATGTTTTTGTGACACGGCCATGTACAAAGTTTATTATTATTTTCTATGCCCCATGGTTGTAAAGTAGATAGAGTGATGTATCTTAACATATTCTAACCATAGAATTTCGTAGATCAGTAGACATTTTCTTTCTTGTTTAAATTTGGTGAATAATACTTACAGAATATAACTTAAATTTTGGCAATAGATTTGTCTTTTTTGGATGCTCAGTCGGCAGCATTATAGATTCACAGCCAATTCTCAACTCTTAAATATAATATCTCATTTTTTTAGCGATGTAGATGCACACTATTACTCTACAACCATGTAACAGCGATTGAGGTCATGTTCTGCGATCTGGTAAATAATAGTATAATGTTTAAGGCAATGTATGTAGCATACCCAAAAAAATTTTTTTTTATAGATTCTGCACAATAATCTAATCAATATATATGTATGGATTTATACATTTTTCAGACCAGTTAATATTGTATTATAGATTTGGTCTGTGAGTCTTAGGCAGTGGTGGAGTTACTAGGGTTATGGGACTGGTTCTTTGTTTTCACCATCACTATGTGTATAGTAATGTCACTTGGTTCCACAGTGTGTTTATTCTCTAGCTGCCCTAGTCTCACAGATAGGATTAAGATCCTCAGACTGTATACATTTACATAATCCTCCTTTTGTTATGTTTTTAAAGTTGATGGGCATCCTACTATTGTAGAATCGATTTTAATTTCAGCAGGCACTTAATTCACACTCTTTTGATCCCCCCCAGAGCTGTCTTTAAGCTCGCGGCAATACATATATCCACGGAGGATTTGTTTACTCGTTGCTTAGCAACGACGCACAGTACACGCGTCATCACGCCCAATCACGTGGTTGCACGGGCGCACTTCCGGGTTTCGGATGGTCGGGCGGGAGTTTGTTGCTACACACCTGTTAGGTAAGTTTATCCTATTTACCTTCCTATATATGCATGTTTATTTTACTGTTAGTTTGATCTTGAAAAAGACTCTTTAGGGGTCGAAACGTTGATTGAGGATTTGACCACAAATGTAAGAATAAAAATACCTTTTGGATGAAGTCCTGTGAGTGCACCTTTCTTCTATTATATATATATATATATATATATATATAAAAAAATAACAAAACATGACTGTCTATACGACCCCATTTCAAATAATAAACTGCAGGGGTGTACCGAGATACCCCTACACCACCGGGTTCGTAGCCACCAAAGAGCTCAAATCTACCAGCTAGGTAAACTCCTCCCTAAATCACCTTAAACCTATCCATGCCCCTCTTCCTACTCGAGGTAGCTCTCGAATTACCTTGTCATTCCCCATCAGGACCTAACCCCCTAATGCTCCTGAGTGCCCCTACCACACAAGAACAGGGCCCTGGCAATACCCTCCTGGAAGCCCAGGCTAAGAAGGTTCATACCTCACATCTGAGAGATTGACCCCATCCCACCCAAAGTACCCAGGAAGCATACCTTTACAAATCCCAATGCCTTACCTCTATACCCCCTATCCACCTGACAAATTGCCATTGTCTTGTTTACTTTCTCCCAACACCACCTTACTGCTGCAGGGTTCCTAGCATACCTCCAGTGAAAACGTGGAACCATTTTGGACCACACTATCACCATAGCTGGAACCAGCTCCTGTAGCCGGTCCAAATCCCTCTTCATCCCTTGTACCAAAACTCTGAGGGACCAGCCCTAGTAAATTACCCCCAGCATGTATTAATATATCTGGGGCCAGTCCCCTCATTACCCTTTGAAAGATTTTACCACTGGCACCTTGCCAACCGAAGGCCTGAAAACCAAACCACATTAGTAAAACTTGCTACAGAGGAAATCCCAGCTGCATTCCACACGTCCGAACTGCCGCTCTCTTTTGAGCCCAGTAAACGCAAGAATGGCCCACCAACCAGGCCACCTAACCTAAAACGAAAACAAAATTAACATAACAGATTCCCCTACTCCAACACCATACCCCATCTTAACCCAGCCAATTAGGCTGCGCACATGATTTAAACCGAATGGATTCCCACCTACCAATTTGTTTGACCAAACCATCCCCAAGCCCTAAACGAGAGGCCTCCGTGGCTTCCCTGATCCTGAATGAGTGGGTCCCAAACCTAACTTTTGTAGCCCCGGCCGAAAAACCTTAAAAAACTGAAAACGGAACAGGGCAGACCCATCCTCGTGTAAGAGGAAACAACTATCAACCTTTGAGTGAAAGTCCATATATGTACTAGTAGATGACATCAGGCATGTACCTGAGCCCGGCAGGGAATAGAGAGTCACTAAGCAGCCTTTCCCGAACACATCGGTCTTGGAGCGCCGAAGCGACACCATGTCTTACCCCACAATGGGCGTCTGCAGGAATTTTTCCAGGGGGGGCAGAATTGTAATGACATCCATGCTTGGCTACTTTTTTACAGTGTCATGAAGGGGAGGAGCATAGTCATTATCACATAAGGCCAGGGTGAATAGCGTTTTCACAACTATGGTGTCAGGAATACATGTTTGTTTTCCTGACACTATAGTGTTCCTTTAATCAATTAAAGGAACATTCTGGTCACAACAACTTTATCTAAATAAAAAATGCTACAATCCAAGGAGGCCCCTGGGCGCTCTCTTTCCTCTAAGGGGTGAAACCGCTCTCAAATGGTTTCTCCACGTCGCTCAGTGGTATTCGGCTTCTGAAATGGAGTGTCAGGAAGTGCAGATTGACGATAGGCATGGGTGCCACTGATTCGCTAGAGTGGTCAGCTGATGCTCTAAGCCAATCGCTAGTTCCCGATTCATAAAAATGTTTTAAGTTTTTATGAATGGGGAGCTACTGATTGGCTTAGAGTGCCAACTAGACCCCACAAGTAGCTCGGGACGAGAATCTACTGAAGGCCCTCACCATTGGAATCACCCTACAGGAAAAATTAAGACTGCCCATCAGTGACTGCAGTACCCACAGCGTCAACTTCCGAGTGCCCCCAACCGATGCTAGGAGCGAGCAGTGTGCTGTCAGCTTGCCCTCGGTCAAGCAGCATTCCCCCAACACTGAATCAATCACCAAACTAAGGCAAGTCGAGGGCCCCACCGTCTTGTCTGCCGCCAACGGTTTTCCGAAGGACTTAGCGACCCATTCTGAGGACCTCAACATCCGCCTACAACGATCAGACCCATTAGACGATCAAAATAAAATAATAATAATAAGTTAGATGAGATAGTGTACCACGAGAGCCCCCCATCTCTTCCTTCACTACCCACTCTAAAAAGGTACTGAACTTCTCAAAGTAAGCACATGAGATCGAGTAGCCCATGGGCCGACAAAGATCTACAAAATAAGCCCAGTCAAAGAAACACCCCAATAGATGGTGACAATTGGGATGGATAGTAAATAAATGGAAAGCCACTTCCATCTTAGCCATCAGCGCCCCGTGCCTCGCTCTCCTAACCAACTCAACCGCTTGGTCGAATGATGCATAGGAAATGGATCACAGGGTGGCATCGTTATCATCAGTCACTGAAGATCTCTTTGGATACAATAAATGGAGTATCAAACAAAATGTATCCACTTCCTTTTTGGGGACAACCCCTAGCGGCGAGACCTGCAGCTCCTACAGCGGGGGTTCAGCAAACGGCCCAGCCATCCTCCCCAATTGTACTTCTTCACCCAATTGAGGACCACCTCAGGCGGCTCCGCAACAGACTTTAAATTCCAACACAGGCGCCCAGCCACCTTAACCCGATGCAGAATAAAGAACCCTTTGAACAACCACTCAGCGTCATCCCGGTTAACATAATGGCTTAGCCAAGGTAACATCGTGCCGACCTTCACTGGGGTTATTCCCAGTGGCAGCGAGCGTAACTGCTAGTTGAAGACTTACCCCGCTTAAAGCATCTGGCGAGCCCATGAGCTTCCCCGCAACAGGAGCATTCATGCTTGAATCTGCATGAGCCCCCTCTCCCCTCCCATCCTTTTGTAATCATATGACAGTGTGGCATGTCCTTTTTCTGCAACACTCACCACATCCACCTCTTTCTCAATCCTAGGATCAACATTCTGCCTGCTGGTAAGAAGGGAAGGAGTGGACAAATTAGTCACCATCTCCACCAGGTACAAAACATTGGGGAGAGGTGGGGCTGTTAGAGCACATTCTTTCATAAAGATTATATAATTAGGCCCATTATAATCAGCAGCACCAGGCCCAAGGCTCTTTATCCAACCTACTGTGGGGTCACCTCAGGATAACATATTGGCATATAATGCACCGTATCCCAAGCTTTTTGGACAGCTGTTTTTCTTCATCATTGTCTCTTATGTTACTATATTTTATCCATGACTCCCAACTGTCCGACTTTTGTTGGGACATTCCTGATTTTTAAGTGCTGTCTTGCTGTCCCACATCTGGGGACACCAGCATACTGTCCCCATGCAACACAGCATGAGTGCATCATTAACGCCACCGCGATATGCAACTGGCACTAGAACCATTCAGGTTCAGCATCACTCCCTGTATGGTCTTGGTAGCTGGAGGCTAACTAGACTGCTTGTGAGGTGGCAGGCCCTCCTATTTTTTTGATTGACCCACCTCCTTTTGGATGAGACTTACTCTTTATTGGTGGCCCCACCCGTTGTTTGGTGTCACTAGCAAAGTGGTTCACTTCACTATCAATGTCCTAGGACTATGCCCAACGTTCCCGATTTGAAGGGGAGCAATGTTGGAAGGTATGCTAATCAGGGATGCAACCTGAGCACTAAACCACTTAATCATTAGAACAAGATAATAATAAGATCATTCTAAACAGTCCCTGGCAGCTTGGTGCATATGTTTTCAAAAACTAGTCAGACGTACATTTGTAATTCAGTGGACAGTACACCAGGGCTCACTGTTTAGCCAATAACTTTCCTGGCTCTTTAGGACCTTAAAGGACCACTTTACCCATCCGCACGAGGTAAATATTGGTGTTTTGCATCTCAATGAAATAGCCTGGGAGCAGTGGTCCT
Source organism: Pelobates fuscus (assembly GCF_036172605.1). Classification (NCBI taxonomy): domain Eukaryota; kingdom Metazoa; phylum Chordata; class Amphibia; order Anura; family Pelobatidae; genus Pelobates; species Pelobates fuscus. Next base: position 187,321,746 of record NC_086322.1, on the reverse strand, counting down.
GTAAATTGAACCATTCAAGGTAAGACATTATGCAGAAAACACCAATGTTTACCTTGTGAGGTTAAACACACCTCCAGTGGCTATTACACTGACAGTCACTGGTGACGTGTCCAGTGAACGAGTAAAACTTGGTCAAGTGACACAGAAGCCCCCATTGGAAATGCTTAGATGCGTGCATGCGTGCCACTCTGCATCTGGTCCCCAAGGCCATGTGTCCTCCAAGATATGGAAAAAATGAAGGTAAAAACATTTATTTTATGGGAAACATTGAGACAACCTATATAACCAGGGGCAAGGACACTAAGGCATTAGAAATACAACTATGTCTTCTTAACACTTCAGTATTCCTTTCAAATGAATCTAAATGTAGTGAAACCAAACATGATCTAGTGAAACAATAGTCGAAATAGCAACCGTTTCAATAATTAGAGAATATCTCAAATGTACACTTGGTTAATCATTACCTAATAGACCTTTAGTCAATGTAAGTTATGCATGGAGTTTGGAGTCTGACCTTTACTACATCTAGATAAACATTATCTTGTGAAGTGAAGCTCTCTTCACATTGTTCTTCGGTGGGGTAGGCTGCTTATGCCTCTGCAGTTGACCAGCTTGCTGCCTTGTTAGATGTTTAGAAAATGATATCTTTAACATTATTTTTCCTTTTTGTTTTTTCCACCTTCTCTGCCTCAATTAAAGGTAAGCGTGCATGTTTATATGTGGAAATGTATCATATTCCTGTTCAGGAGTTATTCAGTACACAGTGAATTGAGTTAGAGTCAGAACTTGATGTAAAAATTTTCGACCAAAACAGGCAAACTTTGAAAAACTGTTGAATTGGAGAAATTAATGATTAAATCAATAGTACACAGAGTGGTAGAAGTAAATATATATTAAATCAAATATCAATGGATTGTGAATAATCAAGGAACTCTGGTCTCGTAATATATAGTATAACAAATGATTATGGGTTTTACCGAACAACCTGCACCTTGGTGTGACGTTATGCAACATTCCATTGCTGGCCGGCTTCACATATCACTTTTGTTTTCACAAAGTAGCACATGACTATATTAAAGCTCTAATATAGAATGTTAGAAATTCTTATAAAAAGGTGTCCTGTGCAGTACAGCAGTAATTATTTTGAAATTCTGTATTTTTGGTTCAAATCACATATTTAGCACAACGGTGCAAGTAAGACATGAAGAGTTGGTAGCCACTGAATTAAACATGCACATGACAAGGCACAATAATGACGTTGCATGACAAACAGTGAATTGAAATGTATATGTGAAAGCCAGGTTACAGCAATGATTATGATGCAGTGATGCAGAATACATTTTCCGTAAGCATCTTTACTATAATGTGAGATTTGGTCATTAATTATTCAATTAAAGCCCAGTGCTGTATTTTGTCATAACAAACGAGCTCCTGGACATCATACTATGGCATGGAAAGTTCAACTAATCATGTATTAACGTTAGCAGAACGCTATGGATTTGGCATCTGGTCACACTAACATTACTATGATGATGTTGCTGAAGAAGTTAAGGATATAGTGGAAATATTTTAAGGGGGGAAAAAATACATTTATTATGACAATAGAACAAGTTATTAATAGTGTTTTATATGTTACTAAATTGTAATTTTTTTTGAGTGTTTTTTGTTATATAACCATTTATAATAATGTTGTTTAGGGACTATATCACCCTAGCTATATTGCAGGGTAAATAACTTCTAAACTGCAGGGTTTAATCACTGAATTTGGAATTGCAGCAAGTTAAAGGGACACTCCATGGCCCAAAAACAACATAAATATCACTGCTTAGTAGATATGCCCCCAATAAAAACTTGCATGTATTTAATTATGTAAAGGGGGTGGGGGGTGGGAGGGGGTAGTATATCCACAAATAGCTTGAAAAACTGCACCTCTCATGTCTGCTGCCTTTGCAAAAATTGAGTAATGCTTTCCTATGGGCGGTTTGAATGCGCGCGTGGCTCTTGCCACGCATGTGCATTCGGAGCTGAGAGGCGGATGGGGACGGAGAGATCCCCAGCGTTAAGGGAGTCCGGCGCTGGAGAAAGGTAAGTGCTTAAGACACACACACACTCTCATGAACAGACGCACACATTTACTGACAGACACACACTCAGTGACAGACGCACACAAACATACTCAGTAACAGACACACACACTAACACACACACTCTAACACACACACTAACACACACACACACTCTAACACTAACACACACACTCACTAACACTAACACACTCACTAACACACACACTCTAACACTAACACACTCACTAACACACTCACTAACACACACACTCTAACACTAACACACACTCACTAACACACTAACACTAACACACTCACTAACAAACACACTCACTAACACACACACTCACTAACACACACACTCACTAACACTAACACACACACTCACTAACACACTCACTAACACTAACACTAACACACTCACTAACACACACACTCACTAACACTAAAACACACACTCACTAACACACACACTCACTAACACTAACACATACACTCACTAACACTAACACACTCACTAACACACACACTCTAACACTAACACACACACTCACTAACACTAACACACTCACTAACACTAACACACACTCACTAACACTAACACACACTAACACACTCACTAACACACACACTCACTAACACTAACACACTCACTAACACTCACTAACACTAACACACTCGCTAACACACTCACTAACACTAAAACACACACTCACTAACACACACACTCACTAACACTAACACACACACTCACTAACACACACACACTCACTAACACACTCACTAACACACACACTCACTAACACTAACACACTCACTAACACTAACACACTCACTAACACACACACTCACTAACACTAAAACACACACTCACTAACACACACACTCACTAACACTAACACACGCACTCACTAACACTAACACACACACTCTAACACTAACACACACACTCACTAACACTAACACACACACTCACTAACACTAACACACTCACTAACACACACACTCACTTACACTAACACACTCAAACTTTTTTTTTTTTTTTTTTTTAATCCCCCCAGCCTCCTTACCTGTGGGAGAGCTGGGGGATTCCCTGGGGTCCAGTGGTGTTGCTGGCCAGGCTGTCACCCGGCTGGCTGGCGGGAGCGCGAGGGAGCACTGTCCCCTGGGTGCTCCCTCTTCAGCTCCCTCGCGCGCCGCGTACTGATGCCGGAGCCGGAAGATGACGTCATCTTCCGGCTCCGGTTTCAGTGCGGTGCGCGAGGGAGCTGAAGAGGGAGCACCCAGGGGTCAGTGCTCCCTCTCGAGCCCGCCAGCCGGGTGACAGCAGGGCCAGCCTCGGGGGGCCCGGAGGTGGCCGGCTCCTGGGCCCCCCAGCAGAAGAGGCTGGCCTTGTGGGTACATACCTGGGTCGCAGGGCGGCCGGGCCCCCTGGTGGGCCGGGCCCGGTCGCAGCCGCGACCCCTGCGACCCTGGTATGTACGCCACTGCACACAATGCTTTTCAAGTGCTGAGTGTAGCTTTAAAGTATTAATAGCACAATTCAGGCTAAAATAGCCAAGCTGTGACCATAGATGACATGGTGCATTTTTCTAGATCTGCTGATTTTGCCTAAATTTGCTATTAAGATTTTAGCTCAGCATTGTTCAAATACATGTGAATAAAATCCTCACTGTTTTAAAGCCTTGTAAATATTTGTTAAGATTCTAGCAACTCTGCATAATCTACAAGGCCAGAGAAAAAGCCATAAGCAAATATATTAGAACAATGGTATGAGAAATGCATTGCATTTACTTAATCCGAGTCAGGGGTCAGTTATGTCTATAGCAGAGATTGCCCAGAGTGCTGTTCATTGCACTGCATACGTTTTGACAGCCATTGTCTGTTCTTTATTAACCTTGCTCCTCTGAGTTCTCAAAAAATCTAAACAAATCTATAAAATCACATAAAAACTTAACTTTTAGTTAGGAGCTGGAATGTGTCTTCCTCTCTGAAGAGACAGTACCCCTTTAAGTGGTACAATCCACTGCAGGATATACCTATTGAGCATGGAAGGGACAAATCAAACTTTCATATGGTATTTTAGATGGCCTTGCGACACCTTTGGCACTTTTCCTCTGCTCTGTCTCAATCTGTATCATAAACTGCTGAATGCAACATTCCATATTGAGTACTACACAGATGAGAATTAGTAAGCACGATGTGTCAAAGGTTGATATTTTCTACTTTGGGTCAACGTGGCGATTGTAATTCAGTAAAGATAACTTAGGTTTTATGTACGTGGCTTCATTATCAATAATTTTGCAGTGTGGTGTTATCACTATCATTTATTGATTTGATAAATGTATTTTCAAGGTCATATTTCCTGCTGTTATAATGAGTTGTACTATGGTTCCATCCATGGTTGGAAATGTTGCAAAAGAAAATGGTCTTCTATCCATTTTCAGATAATTATATGATACCGGTTTTTAATTGGAGGTACATTGCCAGCTCCAGTAGGCACAGAATTCTCAAGTATCTCCCAATCACCCCACCTTCTAAAACAATAACCAAACAAATATTTGATTTAAAAAAAAAAAAAAAAAGGATATATAGAGATCCTGTATTGCAAATAGCACGGTCTTTTGGAATTAACATAAATCCAGGCACTTTGTTGTTTAAATTCACCACGGAGACAGCAGCAAATGAAAGAAACAATAATGTAACAGAAATCCCTGTAAACAAAATCCTAGCTAGTCTGAGAGCTTACTAACATTAACCCCATTAAGGACTGAGCCAAATGTACACGTTGTGAACAAAACAAAACGTAAACAAAACCTGGCATTTGCGCTATATGTCTGTCCAACCGTAATTCACCTCTTTCATATTAACCCCTTAAGGACACAGCTTCAGAAGCTTGTCTTACGCTTAAAGGACCACTATAGGCACCCAGACCACTTCAGCTTAATTAAGTGGTCTGGGTGCCAGGTCCAGCTAGGGTTAACCCATTTTTTTTATAAACATAGCAGTTTCAGAGAAACTGCTATGTTTATAAATGGGTTAATCCAGCCCTCAAATCCTCTAGTGGCTGTCTCACTGAAAATCACAGTGAGAGCACGCAAGCGTCCATAGGAAAGCATTGATAATGCTTTCCTATGAGACCGGATGAATGCGCGCGCAGCTCTTGCCGCGCGTGCGCATTCAGCCGAATGGGAGGAGAGGAGGAGGAGAGGAGGAGAAGAGCTCCCCGCCCGGCACTGGAGAAAGGTAAGTTTTAACCCCTTTCCTCTCCCCAGAGCCCGGCGGGAGGGGGTCCCTGAGGGTGGGGGCACCCTCAGGGCACTATAGTGCCAGGAAAACTAGTATGTTTTCCTGGCACTATAGTGGTCCTTTAATGACACAAGCAATTTTTGCATTTTCTTGCTGTTTGCGTTCAACTGCAATTTGCATCTCTCTCGTTTATTGCACCGACACATATTATATACTGTTTTTTAAAGGACAGAAAGGGCTTTAATTTGATGTAACATATATATATAAATGCTTATTTATTATAAAAAAAATACAGAAAAATTTTGTTTTGTTTTTTTACAGTTTTTGCAATAATAATGTGTGCATAATTAGTGCAGGTTAAAGAAAGCAATTAAAAATAAATTCATTTAGTTGTTCTGATTTACAGAATATATAATGTGTCTGTGATTTTAAGTTTTTTTTTGGAAGTTACAGGTCACAAAGCACAAGGAGTAAAATAAACTTTTAATGTGGAGCTATTTTAGAATTTGGTATGTTTGTCTTGTAAGCTTAATAGCCATAAAAGAAAACAAAATTGCCACAAAAAAGTATATATTTATATAAAGTAGACATCACAGGCTATTTACCTGAGGTTGTTTTGACACTTTCTACGTAGTCATTTCACTGCCAAACTCTGCTAAATATTGGAGAAAAATTTTGTATTTTTTGTTTTTTGGCACACAAACTTATAACAAATAACTTCTCATGTGTATTTTGTAAAGTTGGTGTGTGCTATTCCTGTGCAAAGTTTTATTTTGTGTTCAGCTACACCTGCTGAGTAAAATGACACCCCCTTTGTATGTCTTTGGCACTATTTCGTGAAGTTACAGTGCCATACAGGAGACCTGTCCTTTTCAGTATTCACCGTAGAATTTAGAGAGACGGATTTCATGAGCCAATACTTCCATTTGGGTTATTATAACAGTTTGACTGTTCAAAAAAACCCACAAAGGCCTACCATTTGTAAAAGTAGACACTCCAGGGTATCTCATATGGTGCATATTGTGCCTTAACATGCCCCCATTTTTTCACCAATATATGCCAAAGTATGTGGTAAAAAATTATTTTGTGCATTTTTTACATACGGATTACATTTATGCTGGGCATTTTGTATATTTCATATGTGCCACTAAGTTCACCCCCCCCCCCCCAAATTATGCTCAGCTAAGTCTTCTGAGTAAAATGACACCCCCATTGTATGTCTTTGGCAATATTTTGTGAAGTTACAGTGCTGTAAAAGAGACGAGACAAGTTTACGTTTTTAAGTGTGAATTTTCATGGAGGGTTTTGATGTGTCCGTGTTCCACTTTGGAGCACTTGAACAGGCTACATATTACAACTACACCATAAAGGCATACCATTTCTTAAAGAACACATCCCAGGGTATTTTAAAAGGCACATTTTGAACCTTAGTGTGGGATCATTTTTCTGCTAGCTTGTACCAAGTGTAGTGGTAATAAGCATTTTTTCTGCCTTTTTGACAAACAATGTGAGTTTGCACAGTATATTTTGCAAACCTTATGTGTGCTAAGACTGTATAATACTTCATATGTTGCTCAGCTATGTCGGCTGAGTACAGCAATACCCCCGTATATACCTTTGCCAGGTATATGTGGACATTGGAGGGGCATATTTGGGACATAGCCATTTCATTTTTTTTCAAACTTTAAATTTTTACGCTGTGCCCATGTCCCATTTTAGAGTATTTTACCAGGCTATATAATCCAAATACACCATAAAGCCATACCATTTCTTAAAGAAGACATCCCAGAGTATTTCAAAAGGCATATTTTGAACCTTAGCATGGGATCATTTTTCCGCTAGCTTGTACCAAGTGTAGTGATAATAAGCATTTTTTCTGCCTCTTTGACACACAAAGTGAGTTTGCACAGTATATTTTGCAATCCTTATGTGTGATACGACTGTAAAATACTTTGTATGTTGCTTAGCTATGTCTGCTGAGTACAGCAATACCCCCGTATGTACCTTTGCCAGGTATATGTGGATGTTGAAGGGGCACATTTGAGATGCAGCCATTCAGTTTTTTTCTAACTTTGAAGTTTTACGCTGTGTCCATGTTCCATTTTGGAGTAGTTTAGATGGTTGGTTATTGAAACTTCCCCCCAAACACATACTATTTATTAAAGAATACACCCTGGGGTAATTCAAAAGGCATATTTTGAACCTTAGCGTGGGATCATTTTTTCTCTAGTTTGTTCCAGGTGTAGTGGTAACGAGTATTTTTTTATGTATTTTTTTACTTTTTTAAACTTTAACTTTTTAAAACTAGTTTTTAAACTTTTGTTTTGCTTATTATTTTTTTAAACTTTCCTAAACTTTCTTAAAACTTTTTTTTACCGATTTAACATTTTTCTAAGCTTTTTTTTACCGTTAACCCCTAACTAGCAGTAAGCAGCACTAACCGTAAATTCCCAATTTTCCCATAACTCCCACCCACCCCAGCTAGCAAAATATATAATTATAAAATATTTAAATTCATTAATTATATAAATTAAACCCCTAAGAGTTAATAAATAAATAAAAGTTAATCCTCAGGGGTTAAAACAAATTAGATCACAGTATAATACTGTGATCTGTATTTTGATCACTGTAGGCAGTGATTGACTGGCAGGTAAGGGGTTAATTTTTATTTGGACTGGGTAAATGGGGGTGTCTTTTTATTTTTAACTTTTTAAAACTTTTTTTAAGGTTAACCGCTAGTTAGCCTAACTCCAAATCCCCAAATTCCCCACTAACTTCCACCCTCCCCAGTTAGCTAAATATATAATTTTATGATATTTAAATTAATTAATAAAATAAATTTAACCCCTGAGGGTTAAAAAAAAAAGAATTAACCCTCAGGGGTTAAAAAAAATAAAATCAGATGACTGTAAAATGTAATCCCTGCCAATTGATCACTGTTGTCAGTGATCAATTGACAGGGAAGGGGTTATTTTTTATTAAAATGGGTAAAGGGGGGTGGGATTTTATTAAAGCTTTATTTTTTTTTACACAGGGGGCAGGATCACTGATGATCCGTCTCCCTGCACTTCACAGTGAACCCGGAAGTGCAGGGAGGCGGAAGGTGAGTATACACAGCACATGTGCTCGCTCTGACATGCTGTCAGAGCGAGCACATGTGCTGGGACAGCCCGATCCGGTGCTCCCGGTCTGCCTCTAATACAGAGGCAGACCGGAACACCATTAACCCCGCGATCGCCGCGATCGCCGCGATCTGGGATTAATTTTACCGCGTGACGGGCGACCTCGTCTGTCACCTGTCCTGAAGGGGTTAAATGCACCCCCCTTATTATATATCATTTTATTCAGGGGAAACAGGGCTTTCATTTAATATCAAATATTTAGCTATGAAACATAATTTAATATTAATTTTTTTTTTATTTTTTTAGTTCTACATGACATTTTAACTGTCAATGTCATAATACTGTTTGCTTTTACTGCAATAAAATACACATATTTGTATTCAGCAAAGTCTCACGTGTAAAACAGTACCCCTTATGTACAGGTTTTATGGTGTTTTGGGAAGTTACAGGGTCAAATATAGCACGTTACATTTGAAATTGTAATTTGCCAGATTGGTTACGTTGCCTTTGGGCTGTATAGTAGTCCAGGAATAAAATTTACACCCATAATGGCATACCATTTGCAATAGTAGACAACCCAAGGTATTGCAAATGGGATATGTCCAGTCTTTTTGGTCACAAACACTAGCCAAAGTTAGCGTTAGTATTTGTTTGTGTGTGAAAAATGCAAAAAACGCCAATTTTGGCCAGTGTTTGTGACTAAGTGGCTACTAAAAAAGACTGGATATACCCCATTTGCAATACCTTGGGTTGTCTACTATTGCAAATGGTATGCCATCATAGGGGTAATTTTCATTCTTGGGCTACCATAGGGTTTCAAAGGCAACGTAACCAATCTGGCAAATTTTAATGTGAAAAAAATGAAACACAAGCCTTATATTTGATGCTGTAACTTTTGAAAACACCATGAAAACTTTGCTGAACACAAATATTTGTTTTTCAAAACAGTAAAAAGTATCGCAGCAATAATATCGTCCGTGTAAGTGCTGTTTGTGAGTGAAAAATGCAAAAAACATCACTTTTACTGGCGATATCATCGTTGTAATATATTTTACCGTTTTAAAACACTAATATTTGTGTTCAGCGAAGTCTCCCGAGTAGAACAGTACCCCCCATGTACAGGTTTTATGGTGTCTTGGAAAGTTAGGGTTAAATATAGTGCTAGCAAATTAAATTCCCTTTACTTTCGGCATGGGTTGTCAGGCAGGTCCCGCTAATTGTAATTAATTAAGATACCTAATTATGTAAAAATATTACATAAATATATGTGTAGAATTAATATATATACATATATATATATATATATATATATATATAAATGTTTTAAATATTTTTATTTATATATAGTTATACATATAGTGATATATACATATATTTATGTACATAGATATATATATTATTTAGTTCTACGTGTATTTTGATATATATATATATATATATATTAATATCACAATACAGTTAGAACGAAAAAACACACACATATATATATTTTTAAATTATTTATTTTTAATTATTTTTTTTATTTTATTTTTTTACGTATTTACATATTTTTTTATATTATATATAAATATATATATAACAATAATTATATATATATATTTAATCAGTATCAGTCTACGTGTAATTTGATATTAATATATATATATAATTATATATATATTAATAGTAAAATACACCTAGACAGTGTATGTGTGTGTATGTATATGTGTATATATATATATACTTAGATCATATATATATAATATATATATATATATATATGATTTAAGTATATTATTATTATTTTTTTTACACTGATTAATTTAATTTTATTTGATTTCCAGACAGCAGGGGGACTAACTGTCATTACAGGCAGTCCCCCCGCTGGCAATGCCTGAGCCAGCTAATCCGGCCATGTGATTGTGAGGTCCTCGCAAGGACCTCTCTCTCACATGGCCGGGGGGGCCCCAAGAGGACGGACGTGCCGCAGGGGGCTCCCTGGGAGTTCCCCCAACCGCAATCGCCGGCGTGGGATCGCCGGCGTGGGATCGCCCGCGACCGGGTAAGTTAAAAAAAAACGGAGGGCGTACTATTACGACCTGTGGCGTTTAGAGCCGCTTAAAATAGGGCGTAATAGTACGCCCTCCGGTCTTAAAGGATTAAATTCCCTATCTCTCAAGGGTTACACTATAACAATACAGGTTTTTACAAACCTAGTGTCTTGTCAACTATCTGTGCTCAGTCAGCCTGCTGCTTCCAGCCCTCAACGGAGAAATAAAAAAGTCTCCTCTACCTGTCTAAAAATGGAGGATTTTATTTCCCCTTCTGCAGCTAAGCAATGTGTTGTAGACAATCCAAAACCCTGGGCTGGACCTTATTTCTCCCAGTTACTTGTAAAGTGAGTGGAACACCGTCCCACCCTACTCTCCGAATGCTCCACCCCAGGGGCCCGCATCTAAACACTCATTTATGTTATATATGACACATACTCCCCCTAGGGTTAACACACACACTCCCCCTGGGGTTAACACACACCCATCAGTAAATAGTAGTAGTGTGGACTGTGTGTGGGCAGTACAAGGAGTGGCAGTATGTGTGTGGACAGTGTAATATGTGTAGTAGTGTGTATGTGTAGAAATATTTTCCATAAGTGTGTATTTGTGTGTCGGTACCTGTCAGTTATGAGTTGCCCATTCTGGCCACGGTTCACTTACCCAATGAGTTGGAGGACCATGCTCCCTTAGACCAAATACAGTGATCTCAGAGTCGTGGAGTATCTGTTTCAGAGAGTAAACAGCAGACACCAGGCAGAAGGTAGAGAGGGGGCCTTTGACAGTAGGCTCCCCTGTCAGGTATTCACCTGTAGGCAGGTGCCTACTTTGCCTAATGCATACATCCTAAGATGCAAAAAAAAAAGGTGACTTCACCAACTACTGCGTCCCTCCATGTTCGCCGACCACGTGTGCTCCTCCCCAACACACATACACAGCAGCCACCAAACATGTATGTACAAGGACATGGCATTGTAGTAGAATGGGCTTCTCCACAGTACCTTCCTTTTGCTCAGGGCTGTCCACTCACCTTGTTTTGTTACTTTAGTTCGTATATTGTCCCTGTTAGTTACTTGTGGAAACAAGTAACAAAATAATATTGGCCATCGTTCGTCTGGTTGTTCGGTAAGAACCCTGTTCAGCTATTTTTCACCATATGGTTCAACAAACGAACCAACTACCGAACAACCAAGCCACCCAGGAGGGGAGCATTGCATCAATTGACCTCCCTAACTTGGTTCACACTCTCTCAATTGCCAAACGCACAAACTAACTGGGTGTTCCCCTGGGTGGCCGCCGAACACGTGGCGGCAGCCATCTTTGCATACGAATTGCACAAGCGGTGTTTGGTCATCGAGTGTCTGGAACCCAAATCAGACACTCGACGGCACGAACACTGCAGAGACTTCCATCTTCGTACTAGTTCATGTGAACTCCAGGGAACAGAGCGGCATTCGGTAAAAAGAATCACACGAATGAGAGGAATTGAACGAACGAAGACACAAACCATATTTTTATGCACTCAAAGAATGACCGTACAGCCTAAACCCATGGAACTATTCTCGGCTTACATCTCGTGAGCGGTCGGTAAAACTAAGACCTCCATAAAACTGTCGACCCCTTGAACCGATCTGGGTGATTTTTCAGTATGCTGCTCCCCCAGATCGGGGCTATCAGCGCATGTTGGACTTATGAGTGTATGATATGTTTTTGGCATGTTTCTAGAAAAGTATAAACATTTTGATTTTTCTGTTTGGAGATAATTGAGTTGATACAGTAATTAACTCAATTATCTCCTGAGCAGAGGGGAGGGATTGTGTGTACTGTATGGGAGTGATTTATTACCTGACTGTGTTTATTGGTTGCTGTATATTTTTACCGGAAAAACCTGCATAAAAGGCCAGCCTGGCCATTAAAGATTCAGTTCTGCTCCTAATACTGAGTGTCGTCCAGTTATTGGGAAGGGTGATGGGATATTCGTGGATTATCTTGTACTTATGCCTGGTGTTTTGAAGTTTCCTGTTTGTTCCTGAGTATCTGTTGGAGTAACCAGCGGAGAAGAAGCCCTGCTACCACTGCTCTCCGCTACAGGCATATTATTATGGCTACTAAAAAGACTGGACATACCCCATTTGCAATACCTTGGATTGTCAACTATTGCAAATGGTATGCCATCATGGGAGTAATTCTCATTTATGGGCTACCATACGGTCTCAAAGGCAACGTAACCAATATGGCGAATTTCAATGGGGAAAAAAATTGAAAAATGTAACATGCTATATTTGACCCTGTAACTTCCCAAAACACCATGAAACCTGTACATAGGGGGAACTATTTTACACGTGAGACATTGCTGAATACAAATATGTGTATTTTATTGCAGTAAAAGCAAACAGTATTATGACAATCACAGTTAAAATGTCATGTAGAACTAAAAAAATAACAACATTTCTTATTTCCTCCCATTGTTTTATATTTTATTCATATTAAATAATGTTTCATAGCTAAATATTTGATGTTAAATGAAGGCCCTATTTCCCCTGAATAAAATGACATATGATAAGTGTGGGTGCACTTAATATGAAAGAGGTGAATTACGCCTGAACAGACATATAGTTTATGTTTTGTTTTGATCACAATGTGTTCATTTGGCTCAGTCCTTAAGGGGTTAAACACCTTCACCTGAAAAAAAACAGAATATATACAACTTGTATAAAACTGTGTACATGTGTGGGATATAGTAACTCTTCCAGATAGATCTTAGAATTGGAAGTCACTGAAAATGATCAAAAAAACTGTACATAATAGTGTTACTGTATAATACTATATAATAGGATTGTTTTAATATGCACTCACAAAGGAAAAAACATTTTCAAGGTTGTCTCCCCTCAGGGATTTATCTGCTAAACTGCTTTCTTCATAAATCAATATGCCTGTTTATATAGGAATATACAGGGAGTGCAGAATTATTAGGCAAATTAGTATTTTGACCACATCATCCTCTTTATGCATGTTGTCTTACTCCAAGCTGTATAGGCTCGAAAGCCTACTACCAATTAAGCATATTAGGTGATGTGCATCTCTGTAACGAGAAGGGGTGTGGTCTAATGACATCAACACCCTATATCAGGTGTGCATAATTATTAGGCAACTTCCTTTCCTTTGGCAAAATGGGTCAAAAGAAGGACTTGACAGGCTCAGAAAAGTCAAAAATAGTGAGATATCTTGTAGAGGGATGCAGCACTCTTAAAATTGCAAAGCTTCTGAAGCGTGATCATCGAACAATCGAGCGTTTCATTCAAAATAGTCAACAGGGTCGCAAGAAGCGTGTGGAGAAAACAAGGCACAAAATAACTGCCCATGAACTGAGAAAAGTCAAGCGTGCAGCTGCCAAGATGCCACTTGCCACCAGTTTGGCCATATTTCAGAGCTGCAACATCACTGGAGTGCCCAAAAGCACAAGGTGTGCAATACTCAGAGACATGGCCAAGGTAAGAAAGGCTGAAAGACGACCACCACTGAACAAGACACACAAGCTGAAACGTCAAGACTGGGCCAAGAAATATCTCAAGACTGATTTTTCTAAGGTTTTATGGACTGATGAAATGAGAGTGAGTCTTGATGGGCCAGATGGATGGGCCCGTGGCTGGATTGGTAAAGGGCAGAGAGCTCCAGTCCGACTCAGACGCCAGCAAGGTGGAGGTGGAGTACTGGTTTGGGCTGGTATCATCAAAGATGAGCTTGTGGGGCCTTTTCGGGTTGAGGATGGAGTCAAGCTCAACTCCCAGTCCTACTGCCACCTTCTTCAAGCAGTGGTACAGGAAGAAGTCTGCATCCTTCAAGAAAAACATGATTTTCATGCAGGACAATGCTCCATCACACGCGTCCAAGTACTCCACAGCGTGGCTGGCAAGAAAGGGTATAAAAGAAGAAAATCTAATGACATGGCCTCCTTGTTCACCTGATCTGAACCCCATTGAGAACCTGTGGTCCATCATCAAATGTGAGATTTACAAGGAGGGAAAACAGTACACCTCTCTGAACAGTGTCTGGGAGGCTGTGGTTGCTGCTGCACGCAATGTTGATGGTGAACAGATCAAAACACTGACAGAATCCATGGATGGCAGGCTTTTGAGTGTCCTTGCAAATAAAGGTGGCTATATTGGTCACTGATTTGTTTTTGTTATGTTTTTGAATGTCAGAAATATATATTTGTGAATGTTGAGATGTTATATTGGTTTCACTGGTAAAAATAAATAATTGAAATGGGTGTATATTTGTTTTTTGTTAAGTTGCCTAATAATTATGCACAGTAATAGTCACCTGCACACACAGATATCCCCCTAAAATAGCTATAACTAAAAACTACTTCCAAAAATATTCAGCTTTGATATTAATGAGTTTTTTGGGTTCATTGAGAACATGGTTGTTGTTCAATAATAAAATTAATCCTCAAAAATACAACTTGCCTAATAATTCTGCACTCCCTGTATATCACAGCAAAATACTGCGTTATTGTATAAAACGTACCAAATTGTACTACTCAGATGCACTTACAAAATGAAATCAAGCACATAGTTACATAGCTGAAAAGAGACTTGCATCCATCAAGTTCAGCCTTCCTCACCACTTCCAGTGGTTCACATAAAGAATATATATTAATGCTTTTATACGTTATTTAACAAAACAGATGTAAAGCAGTACTGCCAGTAGGAACAATCTTACACTGTGAAAGATAGATGTATGCATAATGAAACAAGAAATAAAACTATAAAAAGAAAAGATCTAAAGAAATAACATGGGGTACAAAGAAAGAGTTATTTGGACGGATATCTCATGTAGCGCTCCTATTTATGCCATAATGCATGGCGAATTACATGGTGTGTCATGTGCACCTAGTATATTGTGGAAACAGCATTAGAAGCATACAAAGAGGTATATGAGTCAATTTAACCCCTATAACTGATGAACTTATATGAAGAAAGTAGTTTCTGACAAGACCACCAGATATAATACACTGACCTAAGATCACCTCTAACAAATTGGGGATATAGTTCCTTTTTTTTTTTTGTCAATCTTTCTTTTATTGAGGCATATATTTATATGGGAACAGAAGAGAGAGAGGGAGACATTACAGGTACATTTCAAAAGGGTTATAACAATGCTGTAGGCAGGGCTGGATTAAGAGCCCAGTGGGCCTGGTGCTGATAATTATGATGGGCCTAATTACAAAATCTCTTTGACCAAAAACACTAAAACAGTCCTACCTCCTAAGTGTCATGTATCTGATGGAGATGATGCTGTAGGGAAACTCATAGGATGCAACTATGAGAAAACACATACCCTTTGCTAATCTCATGCTTTCATCTTTCAAGTAAACCCATACCCCCTAACAGCAGTGTCCAGTAAAGCAGGAAGTCTATGGATGCGGTAGAAGGGTGGGCTACTGACACAAATCACATAACCAGAACGGCCGAAAGGGCGAACATACACAAGAAGGGGGAATGTCTGTGTCCCTATGTCTCCCAGTCCCTAAGTGTTTGTGTCCTCATGTTTCCCAGTGTCCCCATGTCCCTAGGGGACATTGAGAGACATTGGGACACTGGGAGACATGGGGACACAGATACTAGGGAACACTAGGAGACCTGGGAAATCTGAGACTCTTGGGGACACTGGGTGACAGACACGAGGGGACACGGGGAGACATGGGGCACTGAGACACTGTGATATATAGGGGACACTGGAGGGTTAATAAAAACCTGGGTACAGGTCAAAATGTTGCGGTATCCAATAAACCTGCTTAAAGCTATCACAGTGAGTGCCTGAGATTTTTTTCTTTTATACTAGGGGACACTGAGACACTACGGGCACAGACACACTACGGGCACAGAGACACTATGGGCACTGAGAGACATGGGGCACTGAGAGACATGGGGCACTGAAACACTGATACATAGGGGACACTGATACATAGGGGACACTGATACATAGGGGACATTGGAGACTTGATAAAGACCTGGGTACAGGTTGAAACGTTGCGGTGTCCAATAAACCTGCCTAAATCTATCACAGTGAGTGCCTGAGATTTTTTCTTTTATACTAGGGGACACTGAGACACTAGGAGACATGGGGACACAGAGACATTGGGAGACTAGGGGACTTTGGGAGTCTAGGGAACACTGAGACACTAGGGACACTGGCACACTACAGACACTGAGAGACACCAGGGACACATGGGGATACTGAGATACTAGGGACACTGGCTGGGAGACATGGGGACACTGCCATGTCTCCTATGTCTCAAAGTCGCCCAGTCTCCCCATGTCTTCCTGTGTCTCCATGCCTCTCAGTGTCCCCATGTCGCCCAGTGTCCCCTAGTGTTTGTATCCCCATGTCTCCCAGTGTCCCTTAGAGTCTGTGTCCTCATGTCTCCCAGTGTCCTGATGTCACTAGGACACTAGGGGATACTTAGAGACATGGGGACACTGGGAGACATGGGGCCACTGAGACACTAGGGACAGTGGCTGGGAGACATGGGGACACAGACTAGGGGCCACTGGGAGACATGGGACCACTGTGTCCCTAGTGTCTCAGGGTCATGGGCGTCCAAATGGGGGGGTAAAGGGGGGTACTTGGCCTCCCCCCTCCCCCCGGATATTTCAGCTTGTGCTGCTATTTTTCATTTTAGTGTGAGAATACAGTGCGATACCAGCGCTGGCCAGTAGGTGGCGCTGTGAATGGAGAAAGGCAGGAAGCTACAGCTTATCCCTGCCTCTCTCTCATGACTGAAACCACAGGGGAGCAGCACAGAGGCAGCCTACAGAGCAGGTAAGTGAGGGATGGGGGGTGGGGGAGACCGCATAGAGGAAGGTAAAGTAGGAGCAGAAAGGTTCTGCAAGGGGCAGGAGGGGTCAGCAAGGAATAGAAAGGGACAGCAAGAAGCAGGAAGGGGTCGAAAGGTTTTCAAGGAGCAGGAGGGTAAAGTAGAAGGAGCAGCAAGGAGCAGGAGGGGTCAGCAAGGAGCAGGAGGGGTCAGCAAGGAGTAGAAAGGGTCTGCAAGAGGCAGGAGGGGTCAGCAAGGGGCAGCATGGAGTAGGAAGGGGCAGCATGGAGTAGGAAGAGGCAGCAAGGAGCAGGAGGGGTCAGCAAGGAGTAGAAAGGGTCTGCAAGGGGCAGGAGGGGTCTGCTAGGAGTAGTAAGGGTCTGCTAGGAGTAGGAAGGGGCAGCAAGGAGAAAGAAGGGGCAGAAAGGAGTAGGAAGGGTCTGCAAAAAGCAGGAAGGGTCTGCAAAAAGCAGGAAGGGTCTGCAAGGAGCAGGAAGGGGCAGCAAGGAGCAGGAAGGGGCAGCAAGGAGCAGGAAGGGGCAGCAAGGAGCAGGAAGGGACAGGAAGAATCAGAAGGAACAGAAAGGATCAGCAAGGGGCTGCAAGAAGCTGGAAGGGGCAGAAAGAAGCAGGAAGGGCAGTAAGAAGCAGGAAGGGTCTGCAAGAAGCAGGAAGGGCCATCAAGGAGCAGGAAGAGCCATCAAGGAGCAGAAAGGGATCAGAAAGAGAAAGGAGCAGAAGGGCGCAAAATAAGCAGAAAGTAGCAGAAAGGTAAAGGAGCAGAAGGAGTCTCAGAAGACAAAGAAGACTGTGTCAAATAAAGGAGAAGAAAATTAGATTGGAGCACTTCATTCTGGACACCACATCATAAGGCGTTGGTACCTGGGCCTGGCAGGGAAACTTTGGACCTTCTCATCTCCCCAGGTAAAAACAAAGAATATCAGTGTTAATGTGTTCACTTTTATTTACTGAGTGTCAGGAAACACAGAGGGCCGCTGGGTAGGGGTGCCGCTGATTGGCTAGATGGGTCAGCTAGCACTCTAAGCCAATCAGTAGCTCCCCATTCATAAAAACGTAAAACATTTTTATGAATTGGGAACTAGCGATTGGCTTAGAGTGTCAGCTGACCACTCTAGCCAATCAGAGGCACCCCTACCCAGCGGCCCTCTGTGTTTCCTGACACTCAGTAAATAATAAACACTCAGCACGTCAATCTGCACTTTCTGACACTCTGTTTCAGAAGTCGAATACCACTGAGGGACCTGGAGATCTGCAGCTAAAGGAAGCCTTTGGGGGTAAACCATTTGAGAGCGGTTTCACCCCTTCAAAAGAAAGAGCACCCAGGGGCCTCCTTGCATCACAGCATTTTCATTTAGATAAAGTTGTTATGGTGACCAGAATGTTCCTGTAATTTGATGAAAGGAACACTATAGTGTCAGGAATACAAACATATATTCCTGACACCATAGTTGTGAAAACGCTATTCATCCTTGCTTTATGTGAAAATGACTATGCTCCTTCCCTTTCATGACACTGTCAAAAAGGGGCCAAGCATGGATGTCATTACAATTATGCCCCCCCGGAAAAATTCCTGCGGACGTCCATGCTCAGGGTCCCCATGTTGCCCAGTGTCCCAATGTCTCAGCGTCCCCATGTCTCGGAGCTGCTGTCTGGACTCTCTGTGCAGAGCTGCTCCCCCGTGGATCAGTGAGTAGACAGGCAGGGAGGGAGATGCCGTAACTTCTTATCACTGCCTCTCTCCACACAAACAGCGACCCCTACTGGCCGGCGCTGGTATTGCAGAATAATCTATGTTTATATTGAGACAGACATTTGTATTGCCGGTATTACTGCAATACCGGCACCGGCTAGGCAGCCTCAAATACCTGAGAAATACTTCTAAGAAATACCTGGCAACCCTAAGAAATACATGAGAAATACCTGGCAACCCTAAGAGTAGTGTGTAAAAAAAAAAAAAAAAATGTCAAAAAAAAAAATTTTTTTTTTTTTTTTTTTTTTAAACCAATGGGCCTATTCCATGGGCCTGGGCCTGGAGCTGCAGCTCCATCAGCCCCTATGTTAATCCGGCCCTGGCTGTAGGTAACATCTCCAAGAAGCGACTGCCTCATTTTTTTTTATATAACAAGTAGTTTTCTGATATATCCATAACTGCATGGGACAATCATTACTGCAACATTTGGGCTGCGCAAGTAACAGTGTAGGCGGTGGGGGCATAACATGTTAGGAGCTGATACAGGCTAGAATGGTTGCATAAGCTCGTAGTAGTGGGCCTATGGTGTATGTAGACTGCTTAACCAAAATGTGCCGTAGTCTCATGTTAGAACCAATGGTTGTATACTTAAAACTTTTCGTGAGAATATACAGGTTATTGGTAGCAGCCCGACAATTGTTAAACAACTAGGCATTTGGTAAGACATGGGTAGACAGTAGGCTGTTCTCAGGTTAAGAAAACACTTTGCTCTGTGAATAAAATGAATAGGATAATAGCTAGCAGCGCAGGTCAGTCAGTTTCCTGACTGGATATCTGTAATGAGAGTTGCGTCTAGGTGTTGTATGTGAGGTGAAAACAAGTTAGCAATGAACGCAAGCCAGTGTGAGTAGACCTATCAATACGTCTGGTATGTGAAGACCTGTGAGGCTACTGTGTCTTAGCTGTCTGAAGACTTATGGAACATAGGCAGGGCAAAAGTGAACGGGCACAAACATAAACAAGTAAGGCTCAGTGAGGGTAATTTAGCTGCGTTAGTACAGTTAAGTCCATACAGTAGGTTGCTTGCTCAGCAGAACGGTTTGATCTCTGCTGGTCTAACCGTGTAGTGCCTTTGGGCCGAGAGTCCATGATCAGCCGATGCCCTTGCTAGGTAAGGTGACACTCTCCTCCAGATGGGTCCACGGGGTGGCAGCGGGGTGCAGGTGTTTGATGGCCATCCGCCAGCCCCAGGTCGTTGTGAAGGCCCGCACCAGCTTTCCACTGACTCGGTGTCTCAATGAGGCCGGTTCTTCCCTTCTTTGGGCGCCGACTGGAACTTGGATGTTCTGCCGCCGCCTGCAGCGGCCAAGCCTGTGGCGTTGTGGTCGGTGTCTCGGAGTTTTGCTCCGTGTGGTCTTCGGCCTAGGAAGGCGTATGGGACAGCCATTGGTTGTGGCCTCCGGGGAGTCCGTGAGGCTCTTGGCGGTCAGTCGGTTTGTGTAAGGCCCGCTCCACCGCTTCTGCCGGGGGTGTCTGGGACTTTGTGCTCTCACGGTGCTCTCAGACGCTGATTGGCGTGCCTCCAGCGCGGCCCAGAAGCGGCTAAAAATTTCATCCAGCCTCCTGTGCGTGATCTGTGTTGGGCTCAGTGGTTCAGGCTCGGGATGCTTGGAGTGGTTATCTTGCAGGGTATGCCGGGCCGCCATCTTATGTGTGGCTGCTGGGGCAGTATCTCGATTAGGTAAGGCTGTGAGATGGCCTTCACGGGGTGCCCGTTACAAGCTGGGGTGGACCGGGATCTCCCCCACCGGTCCAGAGGGGGGGGGGACAGGGCTGTGTAACTCACTTGGGAGGGCACTAGGTCGCGCGGGTCGGGGGATCGGCCGCCTCACCCGCCCGGCGATACTGCTAGGCCTCACTCCCGATGGTCATTTCTTGCACCCACGGGCAACAGGCTCGGGGCACTTCTGCTGGCTTCTGGGGTTTGTCTGCTTTGAGTTCCGGCGTTTGTTGTAGGTTTATGGCTGGCTAGGATAAGTTTTGCTGGCTCGGAAAGTGTGTTGAGCACGGAGCTCACACGAGGCACATCCAGCCGCCATGAAGCTCAGGCCCCGCCCCCATATATAGTTCCTTTTTATACAAAAAAAAAAGTAGAAAAGACCTAAGGGGCAAGACAAGCTTGACCCTAAAGTCAAAAGTAGGACTGAGTGGGTAAAAACGGATGTGAACCCAGATAAATCAAAAGGAGAAAAAGGATATTTCAGGGGGCTAAAGAGAGGACGGAGACAACAAAGGCCGGCAGCACACGAATATCCGTTCCCTAGAAGTCCATCAAGGATTTACCTACATCAAGAGTGGCAACTCAAAGGGCTAGAGAAAATATAAGCATTACAATCTATTTATTCAGAACTATATTGTACTGCACAAAACATGTGAACTCAACAAACAATAACATAAAAAGTGAACATAAAAGTGAAATGTGGAAAAAACAAAAAAACAAAACACAAGCATGCTGGTGACTTAAAAAGGAAGGAATCTATGTAGCCTGTATGTTATGTTTACAAATGGCTGTTAATATACTGTTCAAATACAGAGTAGTCCATATAGCCATTTAAATAAATCTAATAAAGTATCTTTAGAAACTGAGATTGGAGAGTAGATACTAATAAGCATATGTAGCAACAAAGTAACAGGTGGTTGTAACCACACAATTTTAAATCTCCAGTATAGCAGTTGAAGCAGGTGTGGTGGTGGAATTACATGGGGATAGATCGGTGGGGTATTTAAAGTAAATTTATTTAAAGTAAATTGAGATGTATAATAACTTAAAGATAGAGGAAATACAGTTGCAAGAAAAAGTATGTGAACCCTTTGGAATGATATGGATTTCTGCACAAATTGGTCATAAAAAGTGAACTGATCATCATCTAAGTCACAACAATAGACAATCACAGTCTGCTTAAACTAATAAAACACAAAGAATGAAATGTTGCCATGTTTTTATTGAACACACCATGTAAACATTCACAGTACAGGTGGAAAAAGTATGTTAAGTTCACATGTTTTGTGCAGTACAATATTGTACTGAATAAAGAGATTTTTATGCTTATATTTTATTTAGCCCTTTGAGTTGCCACTCTTGATGTGGGTAAATCCTTGAGGGACTTCTACGGAACGGATATTTCGGTGCTGTCGGCACTCGTTGTCTCCATCCTCTCTTTAGCCCCCCAAGGTATCCTTTTTCTCCTTTTCCTTTTATACTAGTTAATTTAGTTGGGACCATATACCATTTGTATGTTATTTTCCTATACAGTTCTACGTGGGAAGCACAGTGAGATATCTTTGTGAACCAGAAAAACTATTTTTTTATTGATCAATAGAATCATTGTTCTAACGGTTGTTCCACATGAGTATTGTATAGCATGAAGACAAGTGGCATTTAAGGGGTGTTTGCCCATACAAATCTTTTCAATATTAGTGAGTTTAGGATTGGCCATGGGAAAACATTGGACATAAAAAGTGGGAGATTTATAAAAAGTTATACTGTAAGATACAGAGTAGATTAAGGGAAACACTATAGGCACCCAGACTACTTCATCTCGTTAAAGTAGTCTGGGTGCAGTGTCAGTGTCCCACTGAGTCCTGCAATGTAAATCATGCAGGACTAAGACTGTCTCAAGTGGCTGTTAAATCATGCAGGACTGAGACTGTCTCAAGTGTCTGTCTATCGGACAGCCACTAGAGGCAATTTCAGGATTCTAGAGGACTCTAAATCTTTTAAACGATGCTGGATGTCATCATGCTCTGCCGTGAAAACGCGTTAGGAAAGCATTGAGACCTAATCAGCTTGCAGCGCTCACTGCACATTCACATTAAGTTATCCTGTCAGATGACGCCACAGGAGGCTGAGTGCTGACCCAGCCCTGAGGAACATTGGCACTGGATTCGGGTAAGTGATTAAAGGTTTTTTTTTATCCCTTTATGTGCCGCAAAGGGGTGTTACGAGGGTGGAGGGACAAGAGGGCACTATACTCTTAGGAATACAGATTTGTGTTCCTAATACTATAGAACCCCTTTGTTTTTGTTTTTTTATATATATTTATATATATTAATTTTATATTGTGAAAAGTTGCAATTATTAAATTACATCACCAGGTATGTCACATTAAACAACATGAAGTGTACAAAAGGTTATTAGGAATCGGATAATTTTTTGTCATTTTGTCACATATTTGTTTAAGTGGGGCTACATTGAAATTTTGGATAAATAATGGAAGTATTGTTAGTGGAATTGTCTTTGGAAAGAAGATTTGTAAAACGAAACATCCGTCAGTTAAGTTTGATTGTTCGGCATTTTAGCAGATAACCTAAATTTGTATTTTGTAACTTTGTGAGTGCTACCTTCATTCATTCCCCAAAGGAAATAATGGGCTTCCAAAATTAAAATTTTAGGGCGAATTTAGGAATGTCTAAATTGACATTTTCAGAATTTTGGATGAACTGCATTTCAAAAGGGAGCTAATTAAATGTAATTATTCCACTGTGACTGATTAAATCCATGAACTCCAAACAGAAAAAGGCAAACAATGTGGAACGTGAGTTTCAGCTAGCAAAGATCCTCTTTATTGAAGCATTCCACCATAACTTATCTGACGTATTATCTTTTCAAACATACATGATTATCTCATAGACTGATTAAACCCATAGATACATTTGAGGCTACAATATGGAGATTTTTTTCCCCTGCAAATTTGTATTTTTAACCTTCACTTTACTAATTTACTGCAATTTGAAATGTACACAATAAACCTCTTAGGGGTATGGTCACTGAAAACCAAACTGAAAGTAAATTGCAAACCAAACATCAAAATGAATACAAAAATAGGTGATATGGATACATTTTCTAAATCCACTATAAGCAATCTTGACTTTTAATTTTTAATGCAATTTAAATCATTGTTTAGTCAATACGTAATGAATGAATGAATGAATGAACTACTAGACAATAGAAGCAGTTCAACTTCTCATTTAACTTATATTTATTTGTTAGTTGCTTAGGTATTAGGAGCACAAGTAATACAAGTTTGAAATAATCTAACCTGTGTTTTAAGTTATAATGTTCATATAATCTATGAATAACGTGTTTTTTTCATCAAACTGTTTTTTAATTCTAACAGCCTATTGTGGCTCTACATGGAATGTTGGGGAGTGTGTGTGTCATTAGGTGTTTGTCCAACAATGTGATACAATGAGGAATACTTGTCAGAGGAACAGGACTTACAGCTTTCACCATATTTTAGCCAAACTTTATATACAAATATTAGGTCATAGAGTTTGTTAGTAAAAAAAAAAAAAAAAAAAAAAATTAGATCTCTTCTGTTGGTAACTGAAGGTAGAAGGCCTTTGAAAGAAATAAAACATGCAGATATGTTGCTCGAGTCAGCATTTAGCTACTTGTTCTGTTGAAAGTAAAAATGTAAACCCATAAAAGCAATTACGCTAACTCATAGTTATCTCAGCGTAGTCCTCCTTTTGGGAAATCTGTAAATCAAGACAACACTCCTACTGTTAATGGACCAGTAGGACCAATACGTTTTATTTTGACATTTCTTAGTGAAATTTTTGAAAAAATATGTTTTGGTTTTTTTAATCTGCTGCTTCTTTTACACTCTTTTTTTTTTTTAATGTAGACCATTTTCTTGTCAACTTAACGGTTTTATCAATCTTTTTGTTAATTTTTCTGATGCCAGAGTGTTCTGTTTTGCTTCTCATTTTTCCACCATATTAAATTGAGAAGTATTTTCTGAAAGGGACTTTTCAGCCACACCTTAATATGTATTTGAATAGGAATATACAGAATATGCAATATTCTACACTGAAACAAAATGCCATACTTTAGGCTGAGAAAAGTAGACCCTTTTAATACCATTAGACCAGAGAGAGAAACAAACATACAAAGAGAGGGAGTTAGGGAAAGAGATATGAAGAGAATGGGGAGATAGATAGTAAATACACTTAAGCATGCAACATATTTAAACTTTTTTTTCCCCCAAAGTAATTATTTTCCTGTTCTCACACCCTGCATCCACAGCTGTTTCAATCTTCTGACATTATCTAATGTACTGACAGGCAGTTTCCACAGGCAAGTGTTATGTTATGTTTCTAAGGGCTACAGAATTTCTATATGTCGACTCTCAAAAACCTTGTTTTAATGACATCTAATGTCAAAGGTATCCTATAAGACAAGTTAATGCTGGTATAATTCACACTGATTTAACAGCTGTAGGCTTTCTTACAGGAACAATCCAAGCACCATAACTACTACAGTGTTCTGCAGTGCTTTTAAAACCAGAAGTGCCCTGACACTCCTTTATCATAAGTCATCAAACTGTTTTAGAATGCTTTGACTTCTTACCTGGGGTCCACCATACATTGATTACCTCCTCCACTACCACAGTCGCAGAGTCGAAAACCTTCAACCTGAGTTAAACCCTGAAGTGCAAGATTTAGCTTATTGTCTGAGAGTGATCAGTTTGGCCTTTCAACCAATGAGCCAGTGCTGCACAGTGGGGCTTAGTTCAGGAGAGCTATTGGAAGCAGGAGCTTCCAGGTCTCTGGCTGAGGTAGTGGAGGTGGGGAGTGGCACCTGTTAAAAAGTCAAACCATTTTTAAACAATATGACTAAGTAAAAGGATACTATAGACTCCAAAACAACTTCAGCAAAATAAAACAGTGTTGATGTATATATCATGCCCCTGTAGTCTCACTGCTCAATTCCCTACCATTTCGAACTTAAATCACTTTTATACAGCCCCAGTCATACCTCCATATATGTGCCTTGCACGGCTTTCCTAAACACTTCCTGAAAAGGAACCCAGATATTCTAGATGTTTTTTGCGCATTCAATTTAATCTAAAAGTTGTCTTCTGCCCGGTTAATAGCCTTCTGGACTCTACATGAGCCACCTGTGTGGGATTTTAATATCAATTTACAAAGCAGGAGATAACTTCTAAAGCAAGTTAACATATGATGGAAAATGAAACCATTTTTTTTATCAAGCAGGCTGCATCAGTCACAGCCAGGGAAGGTGTGCATAAACAAAACCAAACATGATTTAAATCCTAAATGGCAGGGAATTGAGCAGTGGGCATGATTTATCCTTTATAGTAGATAAAGGATAAAGATGAGATACAGAGAGATGAGAAAGAGATTTACTAATAAGGAATTGGGTCCCTCTGTATTTTATCTGGGGTATAAGAATGCCCAGACATTTTTGACTATTACATGACACTATTTCTATATGTATGGTACAGCCTTGCAGAAATGATGTAGACTGAAATAAACAAATGCACAATGAACATATTTTAAATCTTCTGCCTCCAACATTTGTTTTCGACTGCCAGATCCCTCTATTAAGGCAACTAATCAATGAATGACTAGAAGATACATATTCATATTCAAAATAAATTACACAGATCTCAGGTTCACGAGGCATAGTAAATCAATTTCAACTTAACACAAATATAAACAATATAAATAATGTATTAGTTCAACTCTACTGTCAACAAGCTATGTATGGAATTGTTCATAGATGTAATCAATGTTGAGTTTGGCAGGTGACAGAAATGCAATGCTTTGCATTGCTTATGTGTGCATTGCAATGATCTTTAGGATACAGTAACATGATCTAATTATAGACTGTGCATGTGCATACATTGGCGAGTGGAGGCCAGTAAACATTACTCGGAAGCTGTTTAGCAGATGTTCTAAATATACAAGTCTACTTAGAAGAAAAAGGGGAAGGACAAATCTGTTGATTATGTTACCCCACCCTAAAGACAACATTATTATTATTTTTGTTTTAATTCTTTATTTTTATCGTGCAAGTGTGTACTGTCAAGCTTTATATGCCACAACAGCTCTCTCAAGCATTGCAAGACAAACATAGGATATCAGTAGCATGGCATTAGTAGGAATTGCACATTTTTTGTAGTATAATAACAAACAAATAACAATAGTAGAGTGATAATTGTCAGTAGTTAAGAGAATCTCTATGGCTTAGTACTTAGGCTATCTTAACTGACGTATGTGCCCTGGGCACTGAGTGAGTGAACAAGCATAAGTGTTCAAGTTGAAATGTATTCATAGGTTATGGGAATGCCTCAAGTATAACATTCTATGCATCTTTACATTAGGGTTAATTATGGTAACGCTTTTCATTAGTTGAAGTGGGTGTCTGAGCCCTAAGGTTTGCTAGTGTGGCATTCTAGATTGTGTTCCTCGCTTAGTACAATGTGTAAATCATGCTGTATGAGCTGTAGGTACTGTAGGTAGTGTGTCTGGCTGAGCATAGTTGGAGTCAACGCTAGGGCTAATAATCACTAGCTTAAGTCAATGTCCATGGATGCAGGCTTAGTTACATGAGTCCGCCAGGTTGAGCAGAATTTGAGCAGTTCTCCTGTGGTTCTCGCAGCCCTGTGTTTGCTTGGTACGTGCCGCTTGTGCCCTGGTGGTGCTGTGGAGTCATCCTGCGCTGTTCGTTGGCATATGGCAGTAGTTGTGGTATAATAGGTCTGGGCTGGTAGGGTGGGCCAATTCTAGCTGGATGCAGGGTGGATGGCTTGGTGTTCGGTCCCTCTGGCTTCGCTTGTCGGGGCTGGCAGCTCTAGGGTCTGGTGGCCCCAGTGGGTCTGCTTTATAGGGGTGGTTCAGTGGGGTCCCGTTTTGTGTATACCCCATTTCTCCCTGGTATTTGCCCGCAGCCTGTACCTTGTTCTGCCCAGCATAGTCCGCCAACTTAAACCTGGGGCAGGCTGTCATGGTGGTCTGATGGTCCTCTTCAGTCAGCTCGATCGCACTGGTAGATTGCGCCCATGGTTGGCGTACGGCGGCCATCTTGTGGATTGTCGCCCGATGGATGTTCCTTGCCAGGGCGGTTGTTTATGCCCAGGTTGGTGCGCTGTTAGGTGCCCTTGCAGACCGTGATGACCCCCCCGGTCCAGGGGGGGGGGGGGCGAGACGCCGGCCGGACACCCAGGAGAGCGGCCGTCTCGTCCCGGCTCAAGCTCCAACGAGCTCCGGGCCCCAGTTGGGTTACTGTCAGTGCCAGACCGGGTCCTAGGCGGTATCCCCACTCACCCCAGCGTCTGGGGGTCAGTATGGTCACCGGTGTGGCTTGCTAGTCGCGGTTGACCTCCAATTTGCGCCGGCTTTTGGGCCCTGAAGCGGGAGCTCAGACAGAGCACGTCTGATACTGTCGGCGGTCAGGCCTCACCCCCCCAAGACAACATTATTAATCAAGGCAAAACATGTGATTGCATTTGAATAATTTACTAAATTATTATTGAGTGATGCTCACTAACTTGGTAACTTCAGATTGGAAACTTCAACTTGGCTAATTCTGAATTTGCTGACTTTTAAAAGGAGAAACAATACCAGATTTTGGTACGCAAAAAGCTTGTTGCTTCGTCATGTTAGGATGCTTATAGCATATGGAAATTCTGGCATCTGCAAACTTCAGTTGCCGCATTACTTCTAACATTTGAAGTCATGAAATCAGTGACATAGTTTAGTGACACTCTCAGGCAGAGGTAGGCAACATTTGGCAATCCAGATGTTGTGGACTTTCTCCCCTGATGCTTGGCATTATGTCTATTAGAGCATTATGGTATATGTAGTTCACAAAATCTTGGGTGACTAAGGTTGCCTAACCCCTGCTCAAAGATATACAGCGCAGCCACAGCTCACAAATGCTTACTGTACAGGAACCCTGGGATTTTATACAGTTGTATTCAAAATTATTCAGCCCCCATTGAAAATCAGGTTTATTGTTAACATTTATAGACTTTCAGCAGTTTTCAATGAGCAAAGCAAATAAAAGCAATTGAAATAGCTTAACATAACAAATGCTTCAAGTAGTTTCAAGTGAAAATGCAACTTAAATGGACTTCTTCAGTCTCAAAATTATTTTCTTATTCCCTTATCCCTTACAACAATACACATATGCAAAATAGATGTTGTCTCAAGATACCTGATGAAGGGCTTCATTAGATGCACCAGGTGTGCTTGAGCTGGAAATATCTGAACTGGCTAGGGGTTTGTTGAGTGTCACATTTGAATGCATGTTAAAAATATGGCTAAGTCAAAAGAATGGTCCACAAAGTTAAGAGAAGAGATCATCACGCATCACAAATAGAGAACAGAATACAAAATGATGGAGGTTGAAAATTTTTATTACAATTGTATATTTATTCTCTCTCATTTTATTTTTTTACATGATACAAAACTATTTATGTGCATGTGTTTAAATATATTAACCTCCTTTCTTTTTTAACACAGTACAAACAGGGCCAAGGCTTAACAATGACAAAGTATACAAATACACCTATACAACTGAAGTGTTGATCAATAAACCAAGAGGACTAATTGAAGATAGTGTGGGCTATAAGATTTCCTCAGATGTAGAGGTTAACTTAGTATGGAGGAATCCAAATAATAAAGATGATCAGCTCATCAGAATTGTGGTAAGGTTATAATTCATTATAAATAATATAGAAATGGAATAGATTTTTAATAAGATTCTGCTCTTTATCGACAAACTCTGCTCTACAGAGAAATTCCAAGGGAGGAATTTGCAAAGCCTTGAGCCTAGATTCCTTCAGAGTAAGTTCTAAAGGGTTGAAGTGCACCAGGGCCAGTATCATAGTAAGGGTAAGGGCAGTATGCACTTTGTGTCAGCCAGCAATTGGTGCAACAACACAGTCGGTGAATTGTGGTCTGGGTAATAGACTCCACGTGTCCATCTGCCTGGTCTGTCATTGAAGTTCCCAGCAACATGATTATGTGTGGGGGTATCACATCCTGCTTCTCTGTCTGCTCAATCTGCATAGTGATCAGAGCTCCCTAACAGACTAGGCAGAAAAGCTTGCAAATCATGTGCCATGGTTTCTCTTTGACCATGCTGTATTATTAGTAGGTGGCGGTTATAAGAAATACACACGAAGTAAGGGTGTGTTAGACGATACATTAGGGATTTAGGGGTTAGGGAATGCAAACAGGAGGGTAAGCGATTATGAGAATCCCAAAAGGGGATAACAGGGATGGAAAGCAAGGTCAGAATATACATATGTATGTGAGTGGAGTGACGAGATGCACAAAGGTTGATTGAGTGTCACACAACAAATATTTTTATTTTCTAGAGTACAATAGACAACTGCCCCAGGTATCAAATAATGTAGGTACACCACTGCCCAGTGCTAAGAACTAGCGTTTAAGTGAATAAGCAATGGCTACCATAAGTGTGTTTTTTCTGGTAAAGAAATATTAGTGGCTGGGCTCCGGACAGATTTGCCCTGGGGCAATGACTTGAAAACTGACTTTTTTTATTTTTAATCTGTTTATATTCATGAGTTGGCAGCCTATTATGCTTGTTTATACATTAAATGCAGAACATGTTGCTTTTGAGTAAGCTCTTAATAAGTCACTGTGTTTGCTTTACTTTTCCACTTATCATGCGATCATTGCAGCAAGTCAGTGCCCCAGTAGAAGGTTGCACTGTAAGCCACGCCACCAGAGGGGATCAGAGTAGGATGTACTAAATGCAATGGTACAGAGACCGATTGTAGGCTTTACGTTTGTTCTAATGAAATGTGAGCATGTAAATAGGCATATAAAGAATGTGAACATGTTCAAAGTGATATAAAACAGGTTTGTAAATAAGGTGGAATAATGGATATACAGTGAATTAGAGGGACAAGGATGAAGATGGGTTGAGAGGAGATCAGTAACTGTGCAGTAGATTGCTGATAACAGATATCAAAGAAAAAGAGACTGACACACATACATAATGTCATGCCTTAACTATAATATCCCCTTACTTCCTGGTTCCACGGAGCTTAGCCACACCCCTTCATGACCCGGTCTCCCTATTTAATCTGACCGCACCAGCTGATCGAGGCTGGATTAATGAACTACGTTCTGTACTCACGAACCGGCTGCAACTTAGTTGTGAAAACCTGCTGTTACCGGACCGGAATAGAAGACTTCAAGTTCCCTTCGCCTCTCCTCATCCACGGCTAAAGCTGAACTCTATCCATGCAGGATAATCTGCCTCTGAGGAATCTCGGGAACCAGTGTTCTATAAGCCGGAAGCTAAGTAAAACTTCTCTGATAAACGTTGCATCTAAAGCTGTTATTTCCTGTCTCCAAAGTCCTTCGTTAAAGCCAACCGTTACAGCTAACTTCAACACATACTTGTCTCAGTTAGCTGCATCTATCTTTCTTCAGTTAAAGTCTATGGAACAGCTATTGTAACTTCTTATCATCTAATTAATTAATACTACTAAAGGACTCTTGCTGCTTCAGTTCCGTTTACTCCTTAAAGCTACAGTGCATATAACTGTGGACTTCATTTATCGTTTAATACTTAATGCTACAGTACCTGTATATTGGAATTAAAGTCAATACCAATTACTCCTAATAAATATTCGAACTATAAGAAATCTGCAGTTGTGTTCCTTCATATGAAATGTTTAAACGTGACAGATTTCATACCAGCAGTAAAATGACTCCATTTCTATCCAATTATGGATTTCATCCTTCCTCATTTCCTGCTCAGACAAGTTCTTCATCTAATCTCTCCGATTCGAATCAAATCTCTCATATGTCCTCTTTATTCAAAAAATTGCATGACAATCTTGAATTGGCCTCCTCCACTCAAAAGAAGTTTTTTGATACAAAACGACAACCTTCACCTTCTTATCAAATCGGTGATCTTGTCTGGCTTTCCTCAAAGAACATTTCTACAAACCGTCCATCAAAGAAGTTAAGTTCTCTTTTCCTTGGTCCTTTTCCAATACTATCGATTATCAACCGTAATGTTGTTAAATTGAAACTTCCACCTACTTTAAAGCTACATCCTGTTTTTCATGTGTCATTGCTGAAGCCTCATCATCCTGACCCTTTCCAAAGGAATGTCACTACTTCTCCTGACCCTATACTGGTCCAGGGTGAAGAAGAATACGAGATTCAAAGTATACTGGATTCAAGGTTCCATCGTGGCTCCTTACAATATCTCATCAGATGGAAAGGATATGGAGTTGATGAAGATACATGGGAAAACTCCTCTGACGTTCATGCTGACAAATTAGTTTCCCAGTTTCACAAACGCTACCCTTCTAAACCAAGTCAATAGCACCCAGAGGTTGCTCATTAAGGAGGGGATACTGTCATGCCTTAACTATAATATCCCCTTACTTCCTGGTTCCACGGAGCTTAGCCACACCCCTTCATGACCCGGTCTCCCTATTTAATCTGACCGCACCAGCTGATCGAGGCTGGATTAATGAACTACGTTCTGTACTCACGAACCGGCTGCAACTTAGTTGTGAAAACCTGCTGTTACCGGACCGGAATAGAAGACTTCAAGTTCCCTTCGCCTCTCCTCATCCACGGCTAAAGCTGAACTCTATCCATGCAGGATAATCTGCCTCTGAGGAATCTCGGGAACCAGTGTTCTATAAGCCGGAAGCTAAGTAAAACTTCTCTGATAAACGTTGCATCTAAAGCTGTTATTTCCTGTCTCCAAAGTCCTTCGTTAAAGCCAACCGTTACAGCTAACTTCAACACATACTTGTCTCAGTTAGCTGCATCTATCTTTCTTCAGTTAAAGTCTATGGAACAGCTATTGTAACTTCTTATCATCTAATTAATTAATACTACTAAAGGACTCTTGCTGCTTCAGTTCCGTTTACTCCTTAAAGCTACAGTGCATATAACTGTGGACTTCATTTATCGTTTAATACTTAATGCTACAGTACCTGTATATTGGAATTAAAGTCAATACCAATTACTCCTAATAAATATTCGAACTATAAGAAATCTGCAGTTGTGTTCCTTCATATGAAATGTTTAAACGTGACAGATTTCATACCAGCAGTAAAATGACTCCATTTCTATCCAATTATGGATTTCATCCTTCCTCATTTCCTGCTCAGACAAGTTCTTCATCTAATCTCTCCGATTCGAATCAAATCTCTCATATGTCCTCTTTATTCAAAAAATTGCATGACAATCTTGAATTGGCCTCCTCCACTCAAAAGAAGTTTTTTGATACAAAACGACAACCTTCACCTTCTTA